>NC_065417.1:10055000-10361000 GCF_024362695.1 Pectinophora gossypiella
AAGATATCTACCTATTTATTTCACGAAGTGATCAATTCTACGATCAAACATTGTACCGAACCCAAGGAAGTAAAAACCGTAGGGCGTACAGGGTTGACGTAAATATAAGTCTGTTAACAACGGGTAGTGATAGACACACGCACACAGACACACACACACACACACACACGCAAACACACACACACATATGCACACACAGAGAGAGAGAGAGAGAGAGAGAGAGAGAGAGAGAGAGAGAGAGAGACACATACACACACATGTATATGTTTAATTTACCTAAGTTTTACATTAAGACAATATAGTGTAAATCAAATTGTACTGGTTGCGTTGGAAGAGCGAGGCATTCCCATCACAAGTGTCATCTGACTACTTTTAGGGAAGCCCCTGTAACTTGTTTGTTATAGATTTACAGAAATAAAACCCTTTTTATTTTATTTTATTTATTTTTATAACATGACATCTAGTATACAGGTATTTTAATAGCTTCAAAATACCTGAAGTTACTTATGACTAAGTTGTTATATTACAATGTCGAAAAGAAGTAGAAGAAAAGATTCAAAAGTCTCAGATCAAGATTATGCGTAATGAAAGCAAACAAACACAGTAAATTTGAAACAGTAGTAATTGCGTTTATCTTACAGACTACGTAGATCCAGTAGTGTTTACAATAACTGCGCCGTGCTGATAAACTCTGGAGCAGTGTTTCAGTACATGAAGACAAAGGGGCAGTACAGTGCCGCGTTAACAAGTGTTTGACTTCAAGTTAGGAGTATGCAACTAGCGACCAGTTCACCAAGAGCCTTAGATATAATCCTGCTGTTAAAATTGTTTTCCAAAATCGCTGGTTAAGTTAACCCAATATTCGGTTTTGGTACCGAATATACCGACCGAATACCAAACGAGTATTCAGCGCATTTCTACTAAGTAATAAAGAAGATGTCACAGAAGTACATGACGCCAATCTCCGACTTGTGATTGTTTGACGAAGTAATTCCTGAGAAGTTGAAAGTGGTCAGCTAGTTAGGCAGCTCTATCGATGGGGGTCGAAACGAACTTTATAACAGATTTGATGCGATTTTCTGAGCGAGAGGGACAAGTTTCAAAAGCGGTTTAGTTCTGCCCACCGCCATTCAAAGTTTACTAAGAGGATTTGGCGACAAAATTGGTGCAAGTCGACTTTTGAAATGTTGTCGAGCTATTTTTCATTCGACGAAAATAAGTTGTTAATACCTATTTACACGTTGGGATGTTTAAAATTGTGTGAACGGTTAACTAGTTACCTAAGTATAACCTATGCAGTGCCTAATATACGTAGATACAAATTGTTACTTAGGCTGTTAGATGTTGAGAAATATAACAACATTTGGAAGATAGGTTCATTTTGCAGATTTGACGTAATCATAACATCACCTTAAGAGTGAGTCTCATTTTAACCCTTTCACGGACAGAGATCATGGGTCATTGATGGTTCATAATAGGTAGTATGACATCTTGGAATCGGAACGTCTGTAGACGTTCTGCCCCTGAAAGTGTTAAGAACTCTTTTTGGAAGTTGGGGGCTATGCTGGTCTTATTTCATGCACTGTATCACTGTGACATGTAAGATTTATTGTGACCGCCGTTTTATGCTACAGTTCACGATTAAGGCCTATCCTATCTATACAGTGTAGTATTGGTTTAGGGGTGATAATTAGTGTGTGTTTTAATAACTTACTAGGAACCGAAATGTGTTTCCCTTTTGAACGTGATACTGCAGTCGTCATTATTTTAAAGCATCTCTTTTACAGGTAGAAGAGTTATTTAGTTCGTTAAAGTCATTAAAATTTACAAAGTCATTAAGTTCACAATGTCATTAAAGTGTTTATTTGTTCAATTTGTTGTCGTATTTTCAAGTGGCGGTTGCAACTTTAACGGCATTTGAGTGGGGGATAAAATGAAATTGGTTTCTTCTTTTAGTATCTTTCTTGTTTCATACTTTAATTGGAAAACTTCTTGTTCGATTGACGAAGTTTGTTTACGGGGAAATATTTACATCAATAAGGCTATAAATATAGATAATTTGGGAGCAACGTGGGTGAAATTGCTACGCAGCAGCAGTAGGCTTCTACGCTGTATGATATAAGTAATAATATTATTTAGGCTGTGGGTGCTGTATAGTAATTGCTAGTAAATATACCTATATGTGTGTTTATATTTTTGTTAATATAGAGTTCCCTTTGTCCTTACAAGCCTGTTAATAAACGACCACTTAGATTTCTACTTATATAAAGCCCAACTTTCAAAATTAACCTGTTAATCGTTTGGCGAAATTTGAGGCTTTACTCCGCTTACCTGTGTAGAATCAATTAATCTGCCAGCCGCAAGCGAATGTATCACAGAAACTACAAATCACAGTCTGAGCCTGCGAGTTCGACGGATTTTCGGTTAAGTTAGCGCAGATTTGAACTGCAGTATCGAATGCTCATGACGTTTTCCTGAACCTCTTGCTATATGGTTGCTACCGGAGTTTCTCTGTTCCGAAGTAAAGCTTATATCTGCTCTTGAGGTTTTCACAGCTGTTGTTTCTGTTGATGTTTTTGTACAATCATTGTTAATATTTTGGTGTTCCAGGGTTTACTAATTTGTTACTGTAACATTCATTGCCTTCCTAGTTGTTTCGCATTTTGTGGGATAAATTGACCTCGTAACCTCGTAAGGAATTTGCGAGACAATAGTTAAACAATGGGATTTGGATTTTAAGAAGACATACAGTCTTACGAAGTTATAGAGTTCGTCCGTAATTTTAGACCCCAGTACGTTTTCAAATTGTCCTGTTCCGTTTGTATTGACGATGGCAGACTCTCATTATGTGAGACACTTTTGACATTTATTCCTAGAAACTCAAAATTAATTAAGTAACCTTTCCCTGTCAATATGAACGTGATTGATCGGTTGAACAGCTAGTATTTAGTTATTGAGTTTTGTTGAGTAGACTTTATTGAGTTTCATTATTCAACTTCAAGGGAGTCTGTGAAAATTAATTTGTTTCATCGTTTGAATCGCTCTTTTTGATGTTCCTTTATGTATTCTTCGTTGGAAGAAGATTGTTATTGTGAAATACAGATACATTTTTTATTCTTGATATCGTTGGTTTGGTTCCTTATAAGTGTTTAGATTAGTTATTTATTCTACCGGTCAAAAATAACTTAATTTTTAAGCAGAACAATTGTATTAACTGTAGTGTATGCTACCTTTATTACTTATTGTGAATATTTGTAACAGTTTGGCCGAAAATAAAACTATAAAGATAGTGAAAACATTTAATCGCCTTATTAAAATCTAATTGTATAAATACAGTCCATTGAATTACAATATAGTACACGAATTGTATTCATAGTCATGTGATGTGAAGCTATCTTAAATATATTTTTAAATGCTTGTTGGTATTATCATGTTAAATATAAATCAATTAAAAGAATTCTTGTTTGATAGTTAATGCTCAAAAAAGAGAATACTTTTAGCATGGTTGATGAAGTCCTCACAATCCATACGATAGAATCAGAAAAAAATAATGTTTTCTCATGAAGTGTACCTAATAAATGCTACGCGTCGTCTTGCATATTGTGTATAGCATTCGGGTAATAGCGAGAAACGTTGCAGTGTATAATAATATCATAAGTACTAACTAAGATAAAATAAGTGTGCAGGATAGCACGGACTTTAATATAGATTTTATACAGATTTACCTCTTTTGATACCGTTCTTTACTCCTTTATTGTCTTTGTATTTTGATATTTGACTTTGTATTTTGGCTTCTTGAATAAATTATGTTGTTTTTGCATGAGAACCAGGTTTTTATTGGTAAATCGCCCATAATAAGATAATTTTATTTCACTAGAAAATATATAAAAAATATTTGCCTAAGAGTATTTGTGATGCCTAATTTAGGTAAATTAATCTTACCTCTATCTGTGTCTTAGGCAAAAGAAAATAGTAATATTATATAGCGTTAACAGTAAATAACTAATATGCAGGGTTTTAGTGACATCGTACCGAATACTGAAGGGGATGATTCAGATCATGTTTCTGAGTCGATATCAAGTGGAATTTCCTGTCAGAAAATTCATCAACATTTTAGGGTTTTTTAAAATTGTTTTCGGTTCCACACTTTTGCGACGGAAAATTCCACTTTATATCAACTCAGAATCATTTTCGTTACGAGTTCACTAAGAGCCAGTATATAAATTATGGCGTGTTTAGTATGGAAAAGAGGACAGGGAAGGACGACCCCAATTAAATGGGATCAAGGCCAATGAAGATGATGGTGATGATGATTTAAATTACGGCGTGCGCGAACATGTAATATAGCGCGCCATTAAGCGCATTAAATGCTTTTGCGACGATTTCATGTCAATTGTAAACAAAATGGCGTACATACTGATAAGCCGATTACTTATGAACATGTATATTTTGCGTTCATAAAAGTTTCGAAACAGTTATATAATTACATTTTACACTTAATACTTTTGTTATAATTTAAAATACACCTAGTGAAGATTTTTATTTCGGCCACAACTTTAACATAACTTATTTAAAGCAATTTGGACAGTAAAAATATGGACTAGACTAAAATTATAATTAGTGGTAATACGTTCTACAATTTTCGTATCCCCATGATTCCAACTTAGGAATAAAAATACAAATTAATTCTTATAATAAAAGTTCAGACTTTACACATTAATATACAATTATAAGTAAAAAATAAAATACGAAATAATGGCACACATAAATATTAGGACTATCACATCCAATTTACGAACTTTTACAAAATGAATTAAGTTGTATGATAGAAAGTTGCATTCAATCCTAAGAGTTTTACATAACAGCTAATGTAGACTAACTAATTTCTGTAAAAATAAGTATTTTAAAATAATAAAATCATGATCCATTGAATTAATAACAATACAAACGTGGAACAGAAATACTCTCTCAGTTTTGTATTTGATAAGTTGCAGGTACATACCTAAGTAGAAGTACAAAATATATTATATTTTTTTATTGCATTCGAAAGAATATTCACAAGGAAACCGAGAACTGAAGAAAAGGATCTTTAAATAAATATCTAAGCTAAAATAACAAGTACTTGAGGCTGTATGTCACAGATAGTGAAAATACCTATTATTATATGAGCGAGAGAGAAAGAGAGAGTATTATAATTATGTCCCATTCGTCTTAGTAATTATAATATTCTTCACCATTTGCGCAAACCTCTACAACCAAACGCAATAAGTATTTCGATAAAAATATAATCTTTTTGAAACTAAAACTGTCACATTCGTTGAAATCAATTTTAAATCCATATTTCGGTACAGTAATGTATAAATGCACAACGAATAATATGATCGATCTAAAGATATATTCTAAACAATTGTAATCTATAAGTATTATATTTGAAACTACAATCTATTTGGCATTTAATAATGAATGGACTTTAAAATATTTATCTAAAGCTGTTGTTAAAAGTACCTACTTACTTAGTTAAACATTTTCCTTAATATGTAAATATTATATTAAAAGTCAGTAAATAATTAAGGATTTATTATATTGCCACCAAAATACTTTACTGGCACATCGTTAAAATTTGTACGAATTTAGGATCTCATGTCTTTGGACGTAGATGCTTCGTGAGTATGATATTTTAATTACGATCAAAATTTGGCTAGAAATACACTTTCCGAGGTACAATATTTACAAATCGAATAGTCATAGTAATGTTTTAGTACTAATAGCATTACCTATTGGTGCATTGACTATATCTATACAAACTCTTGTTGCATTTAAATAGTTAATCTATTGAGTGACGATAGATATCGATATAGGATAATAATTGTGATCTTTAAAACTAGTAACAATATCGAATTCGATAGAGTTTGACCTATACCAATGGCTCCCAAACTTTTTAAATAACGGAACACCCACCAGATATATTGTACTACTATATGGAACCTCAGTGGAGCAGCGTGGTGGAGTATGCTCCTCCAGATGATTGAGGGGAGGCCTGTGCCTAGCATTGGGACGTATATAGGCTGTTTATACTACGTTTAAGTGGAATCTAATAATATATGTAGGGTAGTATAACTATTTATGTGCTTCTTTTATAATAATATATATTTAGGTACGTATGTATGTGTATATAAGACAAATAACATAGTCACTACTGCCTACCCCGCTAGATAAAGTGGGCGTGATGCGACGTTACAATAGGCAATCAATTAATAGAACATGATGTATATGAAGCATCGAGGAAGCGACAAACTGGTTTTAGAGGGAATCTCGTATACGAGGTACGCCGCATTGATTGGCATTTATGCCTACTCGGTACGACAGTGCACTGTGTGTGTTTTTGAGTTCATTTCTTTCAATGTTTTCTGTATTTTTATATTATTATTTTTATTTTATTTTTTATTTTTCTGTTTTAATGCGACGAATGGGTGCCGAGACAAACCTCTGTGGTTTAACGGCATCATTCAAACCATGTATTTAGATTAAGGATATAATGATAATAAATAAATAATAAATAAATAAAAAAAAATCCCATGGGTATATCAAATGATTACAAATCAAAAGAGACAATTTTAAATAAGGACATTTTAAAACATTATTTTTTACTGAAATTGATATATTTTTTTGTTATAAAAAATGCTTTATATTTCAGTATTATGTCCAACAGATAATAATTTCGTAGTATTGGTCACTTTAGGGATCGCTGGTTCATACTACACACGTGGTAAATATTTGAATCTTTGATCCGAAAATAAGTTTTTTTAGGATGGAATAGTTTTAATACAAAATATTATGGGGTCTCTCAGGCTAAAATGTTACTCAAAAAGTATATACTTTGTTACTCAAGAAGTATATTTAAAAAAATAATCGCGTTTGTTTACTCATAAGTCAAAAACAGTATATTAACTAACCCGTATCGTAATAATATTATGAAGAAGTGAATAAGACTAAGCTACATTGCATCAACAAGAGCTTATCCTCAATTTAAGTTTTGCTATTTATTAATACTATCACTATATCGATATTGTTACTAGCTTCTAGTGAAACTATCGATACCTTTGCAACACTAATACAGACGTGGCCTTAGTGACTCTCATTGGCAGCTTAAACAGCTTAATTTAATAGGAATCTCTGATGAACACCAAGCTTAGCGCCGCCAAAATCTCAAACCACCCTCGACTAAATGAACTCGACGGTCTCTACTGTTTCCACAGATTGCAATTGAAATGTATCTAAATCGAATTCTAGGTTTCTCTAAACGGTTGAGCAAATATCTCGTTTAGCAGCTGTTGGTATTCTTCAGCGTTATAAAGGTAATCCTCGTCGTCTAATAAGCCAGTGGAATTGTATCTGAAAAGGAATTGTGTTCGAATTAAAAGTCATATAAAATGTAATGCCGCATCGGGAACATCTTTGTTTTATTTTAGTTTGATAGCACTAATATAATCCTTGGAGGAGCTCGGTGGCGCAGCGGTTAACTCGCTCGGTCTGCGATTGTTGAATTAAAGCAACTTTCGCAAAGGCCGGTCATAAGATGGGTGACCACAAAAAAACAAAGATTTTCATGTCGAGCTCCTCCGTGCTTCGGAAGACACGTTAAACCGTTGGTCCCGCCTGCATTAGCAGTCGTTAATAACCATCAATCCGCACTGGGCCCGCGTGATGGTTTAAGGCCCGATCTCCCTATCCATCCATAGGCAAGGCCCATGCCCCAGCAGTGGGGACGTCAATGGGCTGATGATGATGAATATAATCCTTCTCTTACGGCCCTATCTCACTAAAACATCGTAGCGGGGCAACCACAGTCGCGCCATCAACAAAATGTATGCAGTTGTAAAAAAGTATCACACTTGGCTGCGCAACTTTGTTACTGGCAACCGAATCCCGAATCATTTTCCGCTGGTGTTGCTGCAACCATGTTGTCCCAGTCGGATAGGGCATTTACAGTAAGTGCAAGAAACAGTTACCTAATTTCTGAGAAAGACCGATTGAAGATCGTGTCTGCCAGAATTAACAGAACCAGAATCATTTATTCAACGTAATTATCTTGTATTCTTTAAGTCTACGTTATTCTGCAAGGTGTTATGGCTGACGATAAGAAATTACATTACCCGTGACGTAGATTCAAAAATGTTAAATTGACCTTCAACAAGTTTATCCATGATAATTACGTTGAATGGATGATTCTGATTATGAACATTTATATTTTAAATCAATGTTTACGAATTGTGTGTGTGTGTGTGTGTATGACGTGTATGTGTGTGTGATTACAAGTTATTTAATACTAATTTAACAACACCAATATCAAACAAGTTTGTGTTTTGTACGTTTTTGTCGAGTTAGATGTACCCAACGTCTTTGTGTTCAAAACAGCATCTAGTGTTCAAAAGTATCCGTTTAGGATAGATAGATGATTACTTTAACGTTATTTGGACAAAACTGACACATGAAACATGAGTCATGTCAGGGGCCTACGGTGGCTCAATAATAACCCTGACACCAGGGTTGATGGGGTCTAGTAATCCACCTCACAACCCACACCATAGAAGAAGAAGGACAAAACTTACCGTATAGTATCTCTTTTTCTTCGCGCATTCACAGTTGAAGTTGCTTCTATACATAATACTGCGAAGTGATTATTGCAGGAGTATCTGGAAAATAAAAAATAAAAACAATAAACTAATAATAATGATACAAAATATATTTTTATTGTAACGGTTTTCCCTATTCGATTGAGTCCGGTTTTTAACAAATGCAAAAGCTTCTCAATAAAGTAACTTCATTCTAAATACAAAACCGCTGGCCCCTAACATGGCTCTATTCGACTTCATAACATCGAAGAGATATCTCAAAACAGAATAAAAAGTTAAATGGCCTCACTGACAAGAAGCCTGGGTTCGGATTCGACTTTGAATGTTCCGATGTGGACATTGTCGAAATCTCCTGTGAGACTATTGTTTGCTTGGTTAGGATATTGCAGGATGAATCACCTGATTTTCCGAAAAGTACCGCGCTATGTACTTAAGTAACTCCGTAGTCTCTTTAGGGGCCTCTGTTGGGTGAATTATAAATCTGGAGGCTGGTTATTGACGTCACACTCAAACTACATGAGATAATAAAGACATGTACCTCTCCTGCGACAGAAGCTTGTGTGAATACAACGAGCTGGCCATGCCGCGGCTAGTTGGTTCGCTGCTCTGCCACTCTTCGCAGAAGGTGTCCAGGGCGCGCTCTCCCCCCGCGTGAGATCCATGCCATATCAGTTTCTGGGGCCTGTATAAAATTTCAGGGATAAAGGGTCATTGACTTTTCATTCTTAATAGTGTGACACTTGGAATCGAGACATCACCTGTAGACGTTCTATTCATGAAAGTGTTAACCATTTGCACTTGTGAGAGGCGGCAGTGTTGGAGCAAAGTGAAATGGAAGAACCAAAAGATCGTCTTTGCGAAGACTAACTTCTACATACCTATATAATGAATACTATGAATAATAATATATGCGTACAAATGCTGAGCAAGAAAAAGACTTGACATTAATGAAGTCAGTAATAGGTATAATAATAATAATGTCTGATGAAGCTTTATAACCGCATACTTTTATGTTGGAATTATAGTGCAGACAGTTTTTTAATAACTAATTATTATAATGACGTAATCTGGGTCGTGAACTATTGATCCTATACAAAATGTCATCGGAACTTAAAAATATATATAATATAAAGTTTTATAATCCTCACCAATGCGGGTCTGTCATGATATTCTTCCCACTGAAGCTGTATATTCTGGGCGTGCCAGCCATGACACCACCATTCCCATCAAAGATGTCAGAGAAGGACTTAAACAGCACATCACCTTCAGAATTCACCACTGGAAGATGTCTGTCTGAATAGCGCACTGTGGAATCCAAATTCTGTATCCTGGAAGAAAGGGTTTAATTTTTAGTACCTTTTTTATTTAATTCGCATACATAAAGAGGCGACATAATCGACGCTGTCACACAAACAACGTAGGTATGTGTATCTCTCTAAATATTCTTAGCTCTATCGATAGTGTCTTGTTGAACTAGTCTGATAGCTGGGTTGTGTTTTGTTTTATCGACATAATATAATTATATTTTTTTTTAATATAATCAAGAATATTTAGGAATCTGTGGTTTTAGGTTCGTATTAGTGTTCGCGTGTGTGTTAAATACTGTATTTCTTATCAATTTTATTAATTAGTTACAGAACACAATGTATTTGAATAAAATATTTTTTATTCTTGTTTCACGTTGTGTTACAAAATGTTGTTATAGCCTTGAATAATACTTTTTTTTTCTAAATGGCAACACTTTCATAAGTGTTGATATTATTCAGGTTATTTAGATGTCTCGATAACTTACTTACTTATCATATTACGATTATAATTAAAGCTTATAGGATTTCAATAATATTACACACACCTATATTATATTATACAGGTGTTAACTTGGTTAAGGCCCTTGGCTTTGAAGGTGTAAATGTTTCAATACCTGCTGGTCAATAGGGCTCTGAAGGTGCCTCTGTAGCCTGCTCTCCTGGCTTGTCTGTAGCAAGCATAGTCCGCTCGACGCACCCCATGCATGTTGCCTGGCAGAGGGTCATTCAGCGCTGCTAGGCGAAGCTAAAAAATATGCACACATTACATATTTACTTTGAAGCCAATTTATCATTTCCAAGAAAAAAATCAAATTTGCAGGTTAAGCCAAGTTGCAAAAAAACATGTCAATGGACTATGATTACATTTTGATCACTGTCACTCTCAATTGTTATAAGCGTTTGCAATCTAGCTAAGGCCCGTGTGCTATCTATTGCAATGCGGAGTTTGCGTGAAATGATAAGCTATCTTCCGTTGTTTTAATACGATATCATATACCTAAAAAAAAAATAAACAAAATATATATATATCGCATAAAAACAAAACTAATGAAATTTATTTTAAATTGTGTTTTTTTATTGTGCAATAAATTATTAAATAAATAATACCTAGATGTAAATCGCAAAATAAACAACGGCGGCGCGACGTAACTAGCGATAGTTATGAGTCTCATAAAATTCGCCTTAATTTAACAGCTTCAATTAAGAGGCGAATTCTTTAAGACTAAAATCCCAAGATGGCCCTAAGTCAATAAAGCGTACGGTTTGATCGAAAATGAACTCTATAATCGTCACACGCGTCGACGATACAGCTACCTGAATCCAAAGATTCTAATATCTAATATTTAAACAGATTACCAAAAATCTGTAGAGAAATAAAACCATCAGTTGTACTGTAGTTTCTCTTGTGCATGTTTAAATTGTTTCTTGTGTTGTGTGCAATAAAGAATATTTGTTTTGTATATTGTATTGCATTAACAGTAAAATGAGATAATAGTAGGTACTCACGTTAGGTCCATCGACTGGAGCAGGTGGACTCTCGACGTAGTTGGAAATGGGTGGTACATGTACCAGGCTGGCAGCGGGCATTGGAGGTGGAAGGGGTGCAGGGGTCAGTGGTGCGGGCGCAGACTGCGTTACTAGAGAACCGAGCTGGTGGGGAAAACGTAAAATTACCTATCGAGTTTCAAAATTCTAAATTACGAATTCTTTAAATAATTAATTCTACAAAAGACAATCATTAAAACTGTGATAATGCGATAAGAGTTGCATTTCCACCATCATCATCAGAAGAGTTAAAAAGGCCACATTGAATCAATTCGTCTAAATATAAATAAGTATTGCTATTTCATATTTGTTGCGTTTCAATTAAAAGTGTAAAAGCTTGAAGTAGGGCATTTATTGATCTAAAGCTAAAAGTACTTAGGTACCAATATTCCAAGAGTACTTTCGTACTGTTTCAATAAAGTCTCTTCTTTAATTTGTTTTTAGTAAACGTTGTGCTGATTAAAATTTAAGAAAAAACTTGTGATCGCAATTTTGTTGACATTGCGCAGTTATTTTTGAAAAAATGCAAATTTTCAAAATGTAATATTGCTTTTTAGATAAATCGCTTTGATGTGACCTTCTTAGAACTCGAGATCTTTTTTTATTCTTTGGTAAGTATTTTAATATAGAAAAGAGTTAGTAGTCGGTGGGTGGTTGGTGGTGAGTGGTAGTTTTATAATTTTTAAACTTTTTATGTTTTTTAGTTATTTTTTTGTTTATTTTAAAAATGGCCTTTGACAGACAAGAATGGAGAATGCTATACCGACAAGAGCATGTCTCTTAAATTAGTGATGAGTATTTTAAAACTGTGACGAATGCTAATGGACTCCAACTGTTGATTTAGCCCAGGATCTGGATGTCCTTTTACGGTATTGTTATATTATTTACTTACCGAAACATATTGCCAGCCAGAATTGACTTTGACCAACAGTGCTTGCTCCTCCACCACGTAAGCCAGCGACCCCACAGAACTCCCCGAAGCTTGCTTTAACAAACATAATTTAATACCCTTACTACCATAATAGGGTATTTGACTGGGTCAAAGATAAATTATGAACAAAATGCTAATCTAGAATCAAAGCCAGTGATGATCAAACATCAATTTGATTTTACTTTTTGATTTATTAACGTAATTATGAATGTATAAGTACGAAAGGAACAATTCAATGTGCTCAAGCCGCTCGCAAGTTTTTGACGAGGCTTATCAACACAGTCACACATTCCACGGGTCATTGATCTTTCATTGATAACATGAACATGGACACACCCCGGACACTTCATACAAAACACCTCGTTTACAAAGACACTACACATTGTCGTTATCGGACACACGCAACTGTGTGTGTGACGTCTGACGTACATACGATTGAAGATGGGGCGAGGGGGGGGGGGCGTGTCCCCCCTCAGCGTGAAAAGAAAAAAAAAACATTTACATAACATAACATATGTTATGTAAATGTTTTTTTTTCTTTTTTTTTTCACGCTGAGGGGACACGCCCCCCCCCCAAGTATTCAAAAATACACAAATACTTAATATTAAAAAACTGCTGGGAACGACGACTTTACGAACCCACTAAAGTGAAATAGTAAAGGCATCCATTCAATGACTGATCGCTCCCGACATTGTTTAACTTGGGAATACAAAGAAAATTAAAAAATTTAGGGCGTTACTTTCAGCATTTCCTCAGTTGTTTGGAAGATTGCAGCTCCAGGAAGCGTTTTCCCAGCATTGGAGTCATCAGCTGGAGTCCCAGATGCAACATTTACTGGTGGTGGTGGCGGTGGCACTAAACAAAAAGTTTAAATTTTGAATTTTAAACAAGTTACGTTAGTTAGTATATATCACAATCATCATATCTATATAGAAAGTATACGTAAACACGTATTTTTATGAATGTTGTTGGCGATTCTGTAGCATTTTTAGGATTCCATTTTCAATAAGAAACCTTTATAATTTCGCCATATTCGTTTGTCCATCTGTCTGTCTCCAGCTTAATACAGAAACTATTAGTACTAGAGCTAATATTTATTTTTAATATTATACTTTCCTTCCTTTTTCTTCGGCATGTATTTTGATTGACATTTCATATTTTTTTTCTTTTTGGTACTTAATTAAAAAAGGGGTTTTTGACGAAAATTGATTCCATTTCCGTCTATGATACTATTCAAGAGTTAACTATCTCACATTAGGAAACCGCCGCCTAGCAGTGTAGTTTCAAAACTAAAACTTTTCATTTGATATTAATGAAGTAGTTTTCATAGTTATCTGTTTGTATATGAAATGGAAGAACATAGACGATAAAATTTTAAAAATAGACCATTTTTGAAAACAAGAAATACTTATCTTGTAAAAATACTGCGATTTTACCAATTCCTTAATACCAATATCACATAGATTTCTTAGCCTAAGATAATGATTATTTAATTGATTATAATCTGCTACAAAGGTCAAGTGCGTATCGAGGCAGGCGCAAAGTAGGGTGCCGTGGTCTGGTTGGCCGTAAATGTAGTGGTAAGCATTTTAAAATAACTTACTCAAGATCTTTCAAAAAATATTTAAGAAATGGCTCGAGACAAGCAAACTTTATAAACCAAAGCGCTAAATATAATTTATGCTTTTTCAGTCAATACCTACAATTATTTTGTTACCAATAGCAGTTCTGAAACAGTGAGAAGTACGTAACTCGCTTTAAATTAATTTTATTATAGATAGGTACTTTTAATGTACATACTTAAGCAGAGATTTTGTTAATGTGCAAGTCACTATACATTATTAAACACAAAATAAAAATGCTACTTGTATCATATTAATATAGCTTTTGCAGATTATCAGTATGAAAAATGACTTATAGTACCTTTATAAAATTTTACGGAGCAACTTTCATCGAAAACTACACAACTTACCGTCCTTCCCTCTCCCTTCTTTGAGATCCTTCAACTCTTTCAAAGCTTTGAGTTCTTCAAAGGGGCTCCTTCCGCCAGTACCTGACGTCCGGTAGCGTGCATAAACGGTTACGATAAGTTTTCACTACCACAATAGGCAAGTTTTGGGGGAACCTTCAGGTTAGCAAGGTATTAGATAGGTTGTAAGTATATAGATACACTGCAAGAGGTGAAGTGATGTTTACTAAGGGTAAAGCAGAACTGGGGTAGACAAATATTTTTTTGAAAACTTGTAGATTTTTTAGAAAATTATAATTTCCAATTTAAATGTACATATTATGAGGACCGAGATAAGATGGGCAATGAATATCTGCGATTTAAAGACATCTTACAATTTGGGCACGAACCTGTTGGCTATAGTATGATCGGGAGAGAAAGAGAAAGTATGCGTTCCAATAATGCAAACGAACAAGTGGAACGGGTCTTGCGCGAGCTACTTGTGACGCGTACTTGCGCCGCCATTGCGATCCAAATAATACTAGTCTTACCTGGCCTACCATAAAATTTGGTGTTTCCATGGACAGGGTGTTCATCGTAGTAGCTCATGCCTGGTTCTCCTTTGGGCCCCACAATGGAAACCCCTGGGGGCCCCGGAGGTCCGGGTGGTCCCGGGGGGCCAGGGACAAACTGAACACTTTCTGAACGGGATCCAGGCCCGGGGGGACCAGGTGGCCCTTGAGCTCCAGGCAAACCAGGAACGCCGTCAAAACCGCGTTCCCCTTTTACCCCCTTGAGCTGAAAGTAATTTAGAAATTATGTACACGAATTTTCACACGAAATGATTCTTAAAGACAAAAACGCCAGCGCCGCGCACGCCCGGCGTTCGGCAGCCGGCCAGCGCTGGCGTCGTGTCGCCGCGGCGAAGACGTCGCGTCGACGTTGCGCGGACGCTGGCACGTCGACGACCCTCGAAAGACGCTAGTGTGGGAAGTCTCTTAATATTATTTAAATCAGTTTATCCTTTATAACCTACGATAGTACAAATAGTACAAATATTATTTAAGATAACAAAAAGTTATATAAACATAACATTACGCAATACGTGCACGTACTATTTTGATTGTCATTTAGGGATCCTCCGAACATAAACATTATGGACTCTACCTCAACGATATGCCACCAAAACAACACTGTTATAGGATTTTATACAGAAATGCCAAAATCGAATAGATCGCTGCTAGGAGATAACAGTATATTATGATACAGGTGAGTTATGTTGCTCATTACAGTCGAGGAGCAGAGTGCAATGACTAATGCTCACGCGTTTCATACGACGTTTTTCAACAGACTTGTGAGGAAAAACACAATATAATTTCCAAAACACAATTTTAAATATTAGATATAGGTACTTGTGAAAAGTGACTGCTCTTTATTCTACGAAACTAACTTCAATTATATTAATTGATTCTTCTTCTATCGTGTGGGTTGTGATGTGGATTACCAACCCCATCAACTCTGGTGTCAGGGTTACTATTGAACCGCCAAACAAAAAATGTAACGACTACTAACTTGCATCAGTAAGTAATAACCGGGATCAACGGCTTAACGTGCCTTCCGAAGCACGGATCATCTTACTTTCGGACAATCAAGTGATCAGCCTGTAACGTTCTAACCAAACTAGGGATTACAAAGTGATCTTCGTGATATGTCCCCACCGGGATTTGAACCCGGGACCTCTGGATCGTGAGCCGAACGCTCAAACCACTGGTCCGCGGAGGCTGTTATACAAAAATACATAATTTCATAACATGAAATACTAATTTATCATATTTTAATTATTACAGTTTACTCCATGGTTGGATTAAAACAAAAACTGTAATAAAAAGCACTATTGCGATAATGTTATTAAAGCACATGTGTTTTGTTAGGGTGCTTTATGCATCTACAATTGGTGTAACAAGAGCTACTTTACGAGCAAGCTATTGAAAAATCTATTACAATTGTAAGTCTACCTTGTTTTGATAATTAACTATAAGCGACATCTTATTTCCCGTTTATGACTCGCATACAGAACCCATTGTCGGTTTTCCCAAAATTACCGCTTTACGAATAATCAAGACATATAAACATGTGAAGGTCGTTGTCCGTTAGTGGTTTTTTGTACGTTCGTACGAACGTACGTTTTCGGCGTTGTCTCGTTGACCATTACATTTATTTCAAAAATGTTTATACTAGTAGTGTTGTTTATAATAGTGTGTTACTTCTACGGGACACGGACTTTTGGTTATTGGAAAAAAAAGGGAGTGAAACATGACCCGCCGCTACCATTTTTCGGAAACAACTTCAAACAATTCGTTCAACGCGCCAGCATGTGTATGATGGCTACTGAAACATACAAAAAATATCCCGGTGAAAGAGTAGTCGGTTTTTATAGAGGCACTAAACCAGAATTGGTTATACGCGACACAGATCTTATAAAAAGAATACTTATCACAGATTTCAATAACTTTTATGCAAGAGGGTTCATACCCCACAAAACAGATATTGAGCCATTGTTGCAAAATCTCTTCTTTGCTGACGGCGATACGTGGCGTTTGATAAGGCAAAGATTTACACCTACATTTAGTACCGCTAAACTAAAAGCCATGTTCCCTATTATTACAGAGCGTGCGGCAAAATTGCAAGTGCTTGCAGAAGATATTGTTAACAAAGACTTCTATGACATCAGGGAGCTAATGGCAAGGTACACAACAGACTTTATCGGAGCTTGCGGTTTTGGTCTCAATGTGGATGCCTTGAGTGACGAAAATTCACAATTCAGATGGCTTGGTAAGCGTATATTTCAAAGAACACCAAGAGATGCTATTAACGGGGCTCTAAAATTGATGTTCCCTGAACTTTGCAAGAAATTAACGTTCCTATCCCCAGAGCTTGAAAAGTCTGTAGTGAGCTTAGTTACGTCAATAATGAAAGAAAGAAATTACAAACCAGCAGGCAAAAACGATTTCATCGATCTTGTCTTAGAGATCAAGCAGAAAGGTAAAATATCAGGTGAATCGATTGAACAAAAATCACCAGATGGATCACCAAAAATTGTTGAATTAGAAATAAGTGACCTACTTATTATAGCTCAAGTGTTTGTATTCTTTGGGGCTGGATTCGAGACATCTTCAACTGCATCTAGTTATACTTTACATCAATTAGCTTTTAACCCCGACTGCCAGGAAAAAGCACAAGAAGAGATTGATAGAGTATTGGCAAAATACGGAAATAAACTGACATATGAAGCCATTAACGATTTGAAATATTTAGAAATGTGTTTCTTCGAAGGGATGAGAATGTATCCATCAGTAGGATACTTAGTGCGGATGTGTACATCTCCTCATTATACCTTCTCTGAAATCGATCTCACTATAGATGAAGGAGTGAAAGTATATATACCTATTCAAGCCATAAACAGAGACGAAAAGTTTTTCCCGAATCCTAATAAATTTGATCCTGATAGATTCCGTGATGGAATTAAAGATGTCAAAGATTTCTTTTTACCTTTTGGAAGTGGACCAAGAGCGTGTGTTGGTATGTAACATTAAGTTGTCAATCATTAGAATTCGGTTAATATAAAAGCATAAAATATAATCATACATATCATACGTACCAGGGCAGCAAAATATACTTATCATACGCATTAAGCCGAAATATGGTTATAACTTAATTAGTTGGTAATTCAATGACAGCAAATATTTCAAATCTAGAAATATTTGTGCCTAAATTAATACAGGGTGACCTCCCGTCGTCGTGAATAGGTGTAGCTTGATTAATGTAATGAACATAATAATAACAATAATGTCATTACAGGTGAAAGGCTGGGTCAGATGCAGTCAATGGCTGGTATTGCCGCTCTCCTACACAAGTATTCACTAGAGCCTGCAGCTTGCAGCGTGCTGGACCCTCCTCCCGAGCCTTCGGGGATAGTATCAGAGAGCTTCGTTGGAGGGCTACCGTTGAAGTTGAAAAAACGTCATCATAAAGTATCATCATAAAGTTAAAAGACTGAAACAATTACCTATAACTTGTTTTTTAAAGTGTCTCCGTGCGTAATTTTAATGGTTCAAGGTGTTTAACAGTAGAGCTGCACAAATATTCTATGTGACCCTTACTTGTAGCTAAAACTGAGTTATATACCTCCGAAATTACGTAAAGAAGCATTTCAAAATTGATAAAAAATGTTATCAGCCTTTGATGCATTTTTATGTGACTTTTAACGACACCTACGCTAAAGAAGATTAGTTTTAATTGATGTGTTGATTCGTCGAAGGCGCCGTAACATCGTCTGTTGTTTTGAATATGAGTAGATCAGGTTATGTATTAGTAGATTAGGTAGTTAACTTTTTTGCCTTAAATAAACATAACATTACAATAACGATAATGGCAATCATACGTAATTGCGTAGGTTATTATTTCTAGTTGTAACGACAAACATTATGATAGTACATTTAGATAAGTACAATTTATTTTTAATTTCGTGATAGCTCTTCTTTTACTATCGGTATTATTATCTTATTTTTTACAGATATAATAAAAAAAATATATATTGTGGAAAAAATCAAACTTCGTAGTCTGTTATATCTTTCTTTTTGCTTCACCGAAGGCGGGTAAAAATAAAGGAACGATTGAAAATAAATAGTCATGACAGTAATGTCGTTGCTAAAGCGTTTTATTACTGAACCCAAAATTGGTGCTTCAGTACTAATGCGTGTCTTGAATAATCTTGCAAAAAATACAAACATAATAAAACATAGACAACGTGAAGGTCATATCATCATTGACCGTCATTCGTTGTCGGGCAGTGCCTTGATAAAGTCAAGTTTGTTATTAACATCTGTTACATGACTTGTTGTGATTGATAACATGATTGTTATAATACTACTGGTATTTGTGCTAGTGTTTTATTTATATGGGACACGAACATTTAGTTATTGGAAGAAAAAAGGTGTCAAACATGATCCACCGCTACCATTTGTTGGAAACAATTTAAAACATTTTATTCAACGTGCAAGTATGTGTATGATGGCCACTGAAGTATACAATAAGTATCCCGAAGAAAAAGTGGTTGGTTTCTACAGAGGGACTAGACCAGAACTAGTTGTTCGAGATCCAGTTCTTTTTAAAAGAATCCTCATCACTGATTTCCATCATTTTTATTCGAGAGGGTTCAATCCCCATAAAACTGTTATAGAACCGTTAATGAAGAATTTATTTTTCGCTGATGGAGACCTATGGCGTTTGATACGACAGAGATTTACTCCTGCATTTAGTTCAAGCAAGCTAAAAGGTATGTTCCCTATTATTACCGATCGAGCGGAAAAGCTTCAATTACTGGCAGAGGACATTGCAAAAAAGGATTTTTACGATGTAAGGGAACTAATGGCAAGGTATACAACCGATTTTATTGGAGTTTGTGGATTTGGTATTGATATGGATACGTTGAGTGACGAAAACTCCCAATTCAGGTGGCTTGGGAAAAGAATGTTCCAAAGGACACTAAGAGATGGTATCAATGGAGCTTTAAAATTTATATTCCCTGATCTCTGTAAGCATTTGCGTTTTATAGCACCAGAGGTTGAAAATGCTATCGTAAATTTAGTCACTGCTATAATGAAGGAAAGAAATTATAAGCCAAGAGGCAAAAATGATTTCATTGATCTTATTTTGGAATTAAAACAGCAAGGAACGATAAAAGGCGAATCAATTGAACATAGAAAACCTGATGGAACCTCAGAACTTGTTGAACTGGAAATCAGTGACTTAATAATTATAGCTCAAGTGTTTGTATTTTTTGGGGCTGGATTTGAGACGTCTTCTACGGCTTCGAGTTATACTCTACATCAATTAGCCTTTAACCCTGACTGTCAAGAAAAGGTTCAAATAGAAATAGACAAGGTCTTAGCAAAACACGACGACAAATTAACTTACGATGCCGTTAATGATATGAAGTATTTAGAAATGTGTTTCTATGAAGGAATGAGGATGTTTCCATCTGTGGGATATTTAATGCGTATGTGTGAGACTCCGAATTATATCTTCCCTGAAATAAATTTAACAATTGACAAAGAAGTAAAAGTGTTCATACCAGTGCAAGCTGTACATAGAGACGAACAGTTTTTCCAGAATCCTAATAAATTTGATCCTGACAGATTCTGCAACGGAATAAAGGATATGAAATATGTTTATATGCCTTTTGGAGAAGGTCCTAGAGCATGTGTTGGTAAGTATTATTATACTGCAAACACAGTTCTGCAAATAAGTAAATATTATTTATGCAAATAAGTAGACAAGTTTTTAATTTTACATACCTATTCAAATTTATTATGATTTTGTTCTTCACTGGTCAAAAACAAAATGTGTTTAATTTTCAGGTGCAAGACTAGGACAAATGCAGTCCATAGCTGGTTTAGCAGCCCTCTTGCAAAAGTATTCGGTAGAACCAGCGGCATGTAGCGTGCTTGACCCTAATTCAGACCCAACGGGAATTGTGACTGAGGGTATCGTTGATGGGTTACCGCTTAAGTTGAAGAAACGACAAAAGTGATAATAAAGTGAAGTGAAGGGTGAAAGAACATTACTGGCGACCCGGTGATGTAATGGCTGACAAGCTCGTTCCAGCTTGTTAAAAGAGCTGCTGGTTCACGACCCATATGTCCGGCTAAGTAATTAATGCCATCACAAATCTACAATAAGTCACGTCAAAAAAAAATATCTCTACCCATTCGAGTCAGAATTTTTCGACTTAATTTTATCTCCGTGAGTTTGCCTAAGCACAGATGAGTGACAACAACATTTTGAAATAACATTAATTTATATATAATAATTGAAAGCAAACAGTTTTTGGAACTGTGAATGTATTATCTAAGTAAGTAATATTAGCCTCGTAAGTAATCTTTCTAAATAATCATAACTGATCAATACACCTAGGTTTATAATCAGGGAAATGATAGCATACTATCACTTAGTGGTTTTCCACAATTAATGCATAATGCCCATAATATAATTTATTTTTTGTTATATTTTTGTAAATGCTATTTTGAACGTCGTTCTTGTGAACAATACATTACTCAAAAAACAAGACAAAAAATTAACAACATTTAGTTTTGGTTTATGAAGGTGCCTTTTTGAAGCGGTAATGCCCTCAATGACCTTTCTGTCGCAGATATTGTCAGGACTAGTTTAGAATATTATAAGGTTGCGTATTTTATTTATTTATTTAAGACAATTTTACAATCTAGTATAAAAATTACCTTGACTTTTGCTTACCATAGATATATCCATTAGGTTGATCCCTGGATCGCCTTTTTCTCCTTTAGGACCTTGGGGTCCCGGTATAGCCAATGACCCCGGTCGACCCTAAACAGACGAAAATACGAAAATAGGAATATTATTTAAAATGGTAATACCATGACAACATAATTAGTGTAATAGATACCTACACGCATACATACGTAAAAGTAACTAATGTAATGAATTTAAATGATTTTTGTTTTTATAGCATTCACCCGTGCCTAGGGAAGCTCACGAAGAGAAAATTAAATCAAAAATATTCAACTTTGACGATACACAAATCGAAAGAATTTCACACAGGAGGGCCCGGTGGTGTAAAAGATAACATGCTCATCCCGGCTTGACAAGAGCTCCGGTCCAAGTTCCGTCGGATTCAGATTTTTTTTCGATTTAATTTTCTCTTTGTGAGCTAGTGTTTATAGTTGAAGAAGACCTCATTGAAGCAATTCGATGTAACAGTTTTTTTGAATCAATTGTTTCAATGTGGCCAGTTTTGAGGACCGGTTTTGCCCATGAATTGTTAATCCTTAGAACACATAAATCTTTGGTCGAATTTACGGGAATGATAAGCAAATGAAATTATGTTGGTTAAACGAAGAAGCTAAGAAGTGTATTGATTTCGTGTATTTGTGATACAATTTCAAGTTGCTAATATAAAAGGGGGCTATTGGGTTGGACAAAGCTCAAAGTTCAAAGATGGGTGTGGTGGACCGTGTAGTGCCGATGCCGTGCTGCTATTGGCTTGATAAGTCGACAAGGTTAACTTGATAAGGAGATCCTGCAGAAAACGTGACAGCTACAAAGCCACTATTACCGTCATTTATTAAGATGTTGTGGCAAACGTTGATGATAGTGACAGATGGGCAACCCATCGCTTATCATAACAGTCCAACATGTCAGAAAGGGCACAATCCTTCTGTCGGTCTTTGTACTGGAAACGGTCCGATTTCCACACTCTCTAATTTTTTTTTTTTTTACTAATGTATAGCTCACGATAATCTTTTCACGTCGCAGTGTTCATTTAATTAGGACGGGTTATACATTTGCTAGGCCCTCAAATCTAGTTACTCACCCCCCACCCAGAGCTGCCTGATTCCCCTTTATCTCCTGGCCTTCCTGGCGGACCAGGTAGACCCTGCAAGCCTTGAAGTCCTCGGGGGCCGGGAGGGCCAGGCCGACCTCTTCTACCTCGAGGCCCTGTATCTCCTTTGTCACCCTGAGAAAGATTATTTGATTTATTTGGAATCATGCGCGGAATCATTTACCCAGGTATGTAAATAATTACTGAATTGTAAACTACACATGATAAATCAAAGGTGGTTTCTCTAGTACTTACCTAAATGTCTCATATCAAATAATGAATATTATTTATTTAGCTTGAAAAAAATATATATTATAATGTACCTGTTTTGTTTTTTCAAGATTTTGCTTTTTAGTGAAAATACTTTGTCCTGAGTAACGTTAAAAATGATTACCAAAATTCAAGTTCTAATCAAACCTTAATAGGTATTAGGTAATATGAGTCATAATGTAAGTAGCTAATAAATTGTTCATGATCCTACCTTGACAGTGATTATATCGCTACCACTTGAAGTAATGCTGACTGGACCGGGGGGGCCTCTTTCTCCCCTCTCTCCTTTGAGCCCAGGGGGCCCAGGTGGGCCCGAGGTGCCCGGCATTCCGGAAGGCCCAATGTCCCCTCGTTGTCCCGGCGTGCCATCATTGCCTGGTACACCGGGTGTCCCATCCAGACCGCGGATTCCTTTTTCGCCCTGGTCAAAAAACTAATGTATTAAACTCTGCTAGCTTATTAAGTACTTTGTCTCGACGCAATGCATTGTAAAAGGAGAGGTAAATTATTTAAAAATAAAAAGTATGACTTTACAAAAATGTACTAAATACTAAACTACACACTACTGTATGTGTATACTACTAGAAAGAAACAATTTTGGTATACGTAGTATATTTTTTAAGATTTTGTATTACCATTATGCGATTTGCGTACAATTTACTTACTTTTTCACCTTTATCCCCTTTAGTCGCCAAAGCCGGTATTTGTCCTAAGGAAAAAAAATGCGGCTTATTAAAGAAATTAAAAATAAGGAAAAATGTTGATTAAATAAATTATAATCCAAAAATTGTAAAGAAATAAATACAGTTATTTTTAAGTCTTTACATTCTTATGTTATTTAATTTCAATTTAAATGTACCAATTAAGTTGTTCAAAATAGAAACATATAATATTTTTTAGTAAGTGCTTGGACATAAAATTAAAACAGTGAGTTTCTCAACATACCAGTGGACAGAAATTCAGGATCATCAGGACTGAAGACACCAGCTGGTAAAGTAGGGGGGCCAGGAGGACCCGGCTCGCCTCGTTCACCTGATACAAAACATACGACCCGATTACTCTAGCCATAAAGAAGGCCAATCAGCTCACGACAACAAACACTTCAGGACCCCGATACCGACCCTGATGGTGTGGTCGACGATTTCCATCATGCCACGCTTATCGCTATCGGGTCGATTAATTCTTTCAAATATATGAGAGCCCTCAGCGTTTTCCATTTGTCCGGCCAAGTACTTCATGTCATTTGCGGGAAATAAACGTTCACAAATAAATAAGGGGAATAGAGGTAGCTACATCATCTCGTTTCTCCACAGAAAACCATAGTCAAACGTCTAAGCTAATGGGATTCAAGATACCTGTTAATTTTAAAATGTAATTATTAATAACATCATAACCGTTATGCTTGCTTTAGTTGTAGAACGTATAATTTTCTTTGTTTCTGAGGTATTTGTAACATTTGAACTACTTCACCTTTTTCTCCTTTATCGGCAGGACGCCCGTTGGCACCAGGCATTCCTGGTCTGCCATCAAGTCCTGGGCTTCCACGGTCTCCTTTTGGTCCTCGGTCGCCTTGAGGTCCTGGATAACCCTATAAATAATATACCTTATGTTTACTGCCAATAATTGTTTTCAAATTCTTTATCATATGAGTTTTTATTTAGTATGTAATAAGTCCGTTGTCAGTGTGTGTGAGTGATTGGCAATTGCGTAGTTTAATAGGTCACAGATAAATTCTGAATAATAAATGAAAATAGGGAGAAGAGAGAACTTTATGAAAACGTCAATAAAAGTAATTATTCAATATTTTCGGAAAGGGTTCATTTATTCGCTGCTGACACTTAGTTGTACCGAGAGGGTTCTAAGCACGGGTTCTTTTGTAATTGGGTAGTTTCCTAGGTCAATGGTAAATTCTGAAATTCTAATTACTAAATAAAAACCGATCATAAAAAATGTTTTCCTTTTTCTGTCAAGAAAAGTGTAATAATAAGTGCGACATTTGTTCACGTTTTCCTATAACATCACAGATTGGTTTTTCATACAAATTCCATAGTAATTTGAAAAGTAACTTATTTGACTAATTGGAAATTACCTAATTATTATTTATTACCTTTGTGCTTATTTGATTCCTCAACGGTATTTGGTAGGTAAGTACTATTTTTACAAGGTGTGTGAATATAAAATATTTATTTATTTCTACTTTGATGAGATCAGATACGATCGCGACTGGAATAACTTAAAAAAATACCCTATGATTTAGTTACAGAGAAATTAGCTGCGTTAATTATCTGCTTGACAGCTTTTTATCGTTATTTCCTTTTTATCGTAAGTGAAATCTATCCAAGATTATTTATTATCTATTATATAATTCGTAGTAAATGGGGTCAGCCCAGTCCACAAATATAATAAAATCTCTTACAAATACCCATTATCTTTAATGGTAATAAACAAGATAAATAAAATGTTCACTTACCCTATCTCCTTTGAGTCCATTCATTCCTGGTAGGCCCTTCTCTCCCTTGTGCCCCGTAAAGCCTCTTTCTCCTGAAGGCCCCATGGGTCCAGGTTGACCTGCATCTCCTTTAGGCCCTGGGGCTCCAGGCCTTCCCATAGTCCCTCCGTAAGGTAGAGAATCCTGTCACATAAAACTCATTAATATTAAAATATTTCGACATGCGTCACTAAAAGCTCTTTTAAAATTGCTATTGTAAAATGAATTTTAGTATGCTACCCCTTTTATAGTGTAATGATAACATACAAAAAGTATAATGGATAAGGTTTGTGAGATTCCTAATATTCAATTTAATAAGACTGAAGATTATTCAGATTTTTGAGTATGTTTGCAAGATAAAAAAGGTTAGGAAAAATAATAATTTTATATTTTATATCTTCGGCCTATCTCTTATTGTCGGACGTGTTTGTAACCTTTTGTAATTACCTATAATAAATAATATATGCAGAGTGGCAAAACAATAAGCATTTTATTCCAGTCTACGAGTGGTGAAAGTAATTGGATTAGAGATATTGGATTCTGCTACGATCAAACAATAATCATTTCAACAATCACTGTAAATAAAATAAAACGTCACATTAAGGTACTGTAGTTAGTAACATCAGAAGATGAATGGATGCCGATAGAAATAAAGTAAAGTCAAAAACTTCGAACAATGCGCGCTTAACAGGAAAACTGTCGTGACTCCGTGACATCTGACAACACAAACAAACTTTTCTGGCGATTGAAATGTATTCTCTTATCTCCGCCAGTATAAATCAGGAGTGAAAGGCTCCCTACTTTTGTCAAAGTTCCCAAAGCGGTTTGTTCACGAAAATGCACAATCGGCAGTTTCCAAAAGTCATTCGTTTCGTTTCGAAAGTGATTCCTGACAATGAGGAGGTAATCGAATCGTAGAACTCTTTGGGGGTTGCAATGAATAATGATCTTCTTCATTTCGTAAACGAAGCACTCAAGAAATAACAATTGTCATCATTTAAACTACAACTAAGTTCCTGAAGAAATGTGTTAAGTACAGGTAGAAAAACCGTGTTAAAAAATTCAGAACAAAGAGTTCAAGACCATGCCTATTTCCCGTTGAAGTTTCAGAAACCACGGAATTCCACTTACTACTATCCTGACACACCACTTTCGCTTCCTCAGTTTTATCAAAGACTTCATTTGCATGAAATTTGAGCTTGCGCTCGTCATTTTAGCGTACTCTTTCATTATGTTTGATTGTCCTTTCAATTTAAATCACCTAGGTATTGCAACTACGAAAAATTTCGAGCCTAATCAGTTCTAAAATAACCGATTCTCTTTCTTTCTTTCTCGTAACCAGAAAAGAGTATTTTTGTACGATTCTAGTTTAAGTTTCTACATAAAACTTACCTTGTATATTTGTCTTGGTTTCCAATTTGACTAAAATTGAATGGAAGCATGAAAGGCAATAATTCTCAGTGTGAAACAGCTTTGTTATGTACTAGTATTGACATAATATTATTTACTCACAATTTAAGGGAAAGGAAAAGTGATCGTCGTTTTCCATTTTCAATATTTCACTTCTCGAAATTCGGAATAAGTTTTCTTGAACAGCGTAGGTTTCTTAGAATATATTACAAAGTATGTCATCAATCCTGTTGTTGATCGTAGCTACGGAGCCGTTTTGCTATTAAATATTAAGTGAGTACCTACCTATAACCTACATACTCCTTTGGTTAAGATTGTTTATGTCGAATATCTATTTTCTTTCTATATATTTTACTTACATCAAAGTTACCATACTCTGAAACGCCAGGTGGGCCAGGTGGCCCAGGAGGTCCAACAATGCCTGGCCTGCCGTCTACTCCTGGTTCTCCTTTAGGCCCCGGTTGTCCCTCGGACCCTCTTGGGCCCATATCACCTCGTTCACCCTTTTCACCTCTAAGGCCCACTGGCCCTCTTTCGCCCTGCATTCCTGGTTGACCCTAAAATATATAAATAATTTATTATGAAATATTTGTCTAAGTTATTAGGTTATTTACTTGATATTTCAAAATGAGAAATTTTAGGTCACAATCAGAATTTCCTAAATAAAGTGTAAAAATGTGGGTAGTAAATACTAGATTATGGTAAGAAAATGTAGAAAAAAACGAACTACGTATACGTAAGTGGAAAGAATGGGATCCTTATTGCACAAGAGCATGTGAATGGCAACTTTTGAGATGGGATAATAGGCATATATGTACCTGTAAGGCAAGTGATGAGTATAAATATGGGATATAGAGGCAGGGAACAACTCAAGGAAGCGTGAATGGATTGCGGATTGCGTATAACATACATATTTTTCATCTCAGCACTCACACTTTTCACACACTGCAGAGAAGAGATGACGACTGACAAAGATAAATGAAAGAAAAATACATGTTGTACCGGTTCCACCTAGAGTGGGATAAAAAAGAAGCTGATAATGATTCATGACAGAAAAGTCCAACTCACAGGTATACCCGGGGCGCCTGTGCGTCCGTCAGCGCCAATCAACCCTGGCGGGCCTGGTGGACCCCGCAGCTCGGGGTTCGTCTTCAGCAGCGTCAGGAACACGCTAGCGTTGCAGCCGCACTGACCCGTTGGGTTGTAGTTCTCTCCATACACGATCTGTTTCGAATATAACAATATTTATATATAAAAGATGACTTGCAGAATTGAACCTCGCAACAATAATTATTGATCGTGACTGGTAACATCAACATCAGGAAACCGTCAGCAAAAATTTAGTATCGATCGCCATCGACTCGCAAAGAAGAAAAAGGAAACCGTGTGTATAGGAGTATTTTAACTTTTCTCTATCTTTTATTGCATTTCGCTGACACAATTTACACACCATTATACGTAGACGGTGATATCACATTGGTCTAATAGAAACCTCGGCGAAGAAAGTCTGGGTACTTAGTTCATCTTGTTATGAATGTACCTCTGACTCTCCCAATCGGAATATAGTCGAGAGCTAAATTCCGATTGGGAGAGTATTGGGAGAAAAAATAAAATAAAAAAATAAAATTAATAAAAATTAGTATTATGTTATTTTCTTTTCTTGTTAATTATTTACTTGACGCACTACTACTGTTTCTTTCTATGTACAAAGTATAGAAAAGTACGTTTTGTTTATGAAAATAATACATTTTCAAATAAACCCACCTTTTTCTATACATTCCAGAGCGAGGCATGAAAATAGTACAAAATATGTAAAAACATTTGGATAATACAACAAAGAAACACCTACATATTGGTTCAAATAAAAACATTTCAAAATCGAACGATAATATTATGTTATTTGAAATTGTATGGTAATTTTTTATGGATAAAATGAATACAGTATTTCTTCAAAGGAATTTATAAAGGTTCTAAAAATAATTACTTCACTAAGCTTCAGTTACAGAATAGGACTAAAGTAAACAACCGCAAACTTGTACACGATTCGAAATTTTCATGGGCCACCTTTGTGGCCAACCAAATATATTCAAATTGGCGAAAATATTTACCTTATTTTCCAACGTTTCGATTTCCGAACATTTTGCAACGGAATAAATTCAGAACTGGAAAAATATTTTGCAAAGGTAGCAGAGCAGAACTTTCAACTCTATTACTTAACACAGGTTACAGCGGAATTTTAGCGGATATCTCGCGTAGTACGAATCAAATGAATCGATATCCAAACTGGAATATTGGCCGGGAGCCAATGTATACCTAATAAACTTAGTAACCATCGGAGCAACTTAATGCTCACTATGTACCCAGGTCTTATGTCGGATATATTACTTCTTCTATCGTGTGGATTGAGAGGTACATTACCAACCTCATCAACCCTGGTGTCAAGGTTATTATTGAGCCGCCAAAGGCCCCTGACATGGCTCATGTAACGACTACTTACTTACATCATTAAGTAGTAACCGGGACCAACGGCTTAACGTGCCTTCCGAAGCACGGATCATCTTACTTTTTGGACAATCAGGTGATCAGCCTGTAATGTCCTAACCAAACTAGGGATCACAAAGTGATTTTTGTGATATGTCCCCACCGGGATTCGAACCCGGGACCTCCGGATCGCGAGCACAACGCTCAACCACTGGACCACGGAGGTCGTCATCTGATATATTACTTATAACACTTCTATGTTTCTATTGAATCCATAAAATGATCGATTTAGTTTACCGATCCTCGAAATATTAAACTTATGGCGCTCTGTATGGCTCTTTTATTATTGGTGAACATCCGGACCACCTACGTAGAATCACATCATCGTCTCCCTAGCATTATCCCGTTATTCACAGGGTCCGCTTACCTAACCTGAAGATTTGACAGGTCCGGCTTTTTACAGAAGCGACTGCCTGTCTGACCTGCCATCCCGCGAAGGCAAAACCAGCCCAATACAGGTATAAATCTCCAAAAAAGCATTTCTCGGGAATGTGGGTTTCTTCACGATGTTTTCCTTCACAGCTGAGCATGTGACATTCATTTATGATCCAAACATGAATTCGAAAACAAATTCGACAATTATTGCTTTAGGCCTGTGCTGGATTCGAACCTGCGACCTCAAAGTGTGAGGCAAGCGTTCTACCAACTGAGTTATCATGGCTCCTATGTAGTATCACATATTATCTTAATAAAATGTATTTTACAGAAAGATAGTACAAATTTTGTATTAATTAATATTGTCATAGGTTTCAAAATGATTAGAAATGTCCTGACGTTCACGAAGTAAATTCTCTTTACATAATTTTGTGATTCTGGCTTTTTAATGTATTTATTTTGAGTGTACCTTGCCCCAATTGAATGCATCGAAATTTTGTATGTCCATCAAACAAAAAACCTTTGTTAGAATAGATAATTTCGAAAACCATTTTCATAACATTTTATAATGAAATCAATGTATATCCTTCTTGTCTTCTGTTTATCACTTCAGCGAAAACTCTTCAAATGCTAGTAAGATTTTCTTTTTCTCTTTATTTTCTAGTTACTATTTCAGCAAGATTAGTGATCCTGGAATTTCAACAACAGAAAGACAAAACACTGTAATTAGTCTGCAGTTTAAAATTCTGGATCGAGATATACTCGATTTTCGGAGAACCATTAACGAATAGTTTCTGCGTAGCGGCAGGTAGGTCTTATGATCAGATAGAAATAATGTAGGAGAATAACTAGGGTGTCCGCTTCAAGTGGCCGCCCATGTTACGGAAAGAGTCGCTTTCAATGGCCTATTCAAGTTCAGGTATGATATAGGCAGTCATTGTGAGCGTCGAGTCGGGTACAGATAACGTTATTGCTTGGTATAAGAACTTCATAACAGCGGGTTCTCGACTAAAGGGGCTAGTTCTTTGTGAATATTACTGTAGAATGTGCGTATTTGCTTCAATGGGTTTTCTAACACTGTAGGTATAGATATTTGCCTGTTATGCTAATTTGTATGTATTTATACGTAACGTAACTAACATTTGATCAATATTATTTGGTCTGTTCACTTAGACGCGATAAATGATTTGTTTATAAACTCATATTAGTTTCCTACGGTAAATATGAGGTGTTATGTAGGCTTGACTCAATTTGATCTACGTATATAAAAGAAACTCAACAAACTTAAAGCTACTTTTTCGATCAAACTTTCTTCATTACCTACCTACCTACCTTACCTATGTTCCTGCTTCTAATTGTAATTATGAGGTTTTTTATGTAGGTATATCTGTTTACCGTCGTAATGATCTAACTAAATGATGTATCTTTGTTTGTTAAAGTGAGTTGTAAAATCAGTTTCACCAAAAAAATCAGATATATTTACGTCAATTAGTAAAATCAATATATTATATCAATCATCAAGAGTTTCTTGTCCCTTGTCCCACAGAGTAGACGTTGAAGCTTTGTTGAGACCAGGTGAGGCCCGCAGCTAAACGAGATCCTGCGGTCTAGACCAGCCACATACATGGGGATTTGTTCCACACAGTCCGCATTTGCGTCTAGTTTACTGATACTTCTTTGTTATTAAGTATTTTATTTTTAAATTATGAATAAGCTCAATTTATTATGGAACTTACGCAACCGAGTAAACACTACGAAATATAACATTTCTGACTCTTTGTTGGGGAAATGATATAAGATAAACTTAGTAAGTAACAGAATTAGGAAGATAGATAGATTCACTTTATAAAAAAAAATATTTTAAAATCTACCTAATTACGAGCGGTTTGCACTATCAATTTGACATAGGAGCTTTTACAAATCAGCAGTTATGAATGCGCAAACACTTACATTATTAGGTATGTCCTTATTCACCCACAGTAGTTATTCCGGGATTCATTTACATAACATAACAAATTCTTTTAAAATGCAAAACAGAAGAGAAATATAAAGAGTACAATATGCGGCCATACGGACCAAAGAATACCACTGCTATTACTTACATCATCTCCTGATCCCGAGAATTCACCCACAGTCCCCGGTGTACCTGGAACTCCGGGGGGCCCAGGGGGTCCTGGGGGGCCCCTTATCGATTCCCCTGGGGGACCCTGTGAATATTGAAAAGATATATTAAAATGTGCCTTTAGGATTTTGGGTTTACTTTATAAAGTGGCCTTAAAAGTTTCTTTACAGCCACCTAAAATAAGTCTACTAATTCGATAAAGACGTAAACAACAAACTAATGAAACAAACAGAACAGTCGAAGAAGAAAGTATTAAAACTCCAATTTTAGTTCGTGCACGACAATAACTTTAACGGGTTGTTAAAATTTGTAAAATACGACAGTTTCGAACAAATGCGGAAGCTTCGGCTATAAATATCCAAGCCTACCGATTATCGACAATTATTGTTTTGCACTTCCTAGTTTTTCAGGAAAATTTTAAGTAATGTTTTTTCTTCTTACTATAATAATGTTACATAAAAAATATTTACTAAGATTATTTACCGTCTGTGATGTAAAATGGCCTTTTGGCGTTTACGTAATTTTGCCTTTCCAGTGACGATATAATAGTTATATTACAGTGTACGAGTGTTATACATTTCAGAGTATAAGAAGAGTCTAGTAGTTCTCATAACTTTTAGACTAATCCTCTCTGCAAATTTTCAATTTGAACTCAAAAATCACATTAATGTTTACAGAACCGTTGAAAAACTACATTTAAAATAAGCTTAATCTTGTATGTCACCAGATTTGGAACTGTTAATTAGCGGGAATCATGTTCGGATCATAAGCGGTATAAAAGGGCAGCAACTTATCAATATTCTGGATTCTACCGGAAGGATATAGAATACACTCCTTTATAAAAGTTTACTGCAGGTTATTGAAAAAATGTAAGATGCAGTTGAAGATCTTTGGAACCATCTCAGCACTCCAGTTGACAATCGTTTAGAACCCAACTTCCAAAGTGCAAAGCCTAATCTAAAAGTAATGTAGGATACGTTCATCTCGTATTTAACTAGTAGGCCATTATACAAACTAATTAGGACGCAATTCTTGACTCTGATGACATTTGCCCGTCATGTGGTTTATGCTGACATAGATTAGGTCAATGCTTTACGTAAGTAAGGTACTTATTATGACTTTCTCTCATTACTTCAAAGTAGACAAGATTCCTTTGACGAACATGTCAAAGCTGTAGGAAGCTAACGAGTTCGAGACAAAGGCAGCGTTGAAGTTGCTTTAGAGAATCATAAAGCGGCAAATATTCAATATTATATATTCGCACAGAATATACGTATGGCAGCCCGAACAGAAGAGCACTCTGCGATTATCAAACACACTGTTAAGCGCTCAGTAATGGCTGTATATCATGAGAGTGGTGCACGCCCATTTGTATGTTACGGGACGAGGGCGATATATGGGGTATATTTTATTTTAGTACTGAATATGTTCAACGACAATATACAGTAAATAATTTCCAGGAAATTCAAAAATCGTGGAAGGAAGGTGACCTGCAAGCGGATAGTTTGTGCTAATTAAAAAAAAAGTACATCGAAATGTTTGTAAATGATTTTTGTGAAACTGTAGATTTTGAATATAGTTGTCAAACAGTTCATTAAAATTAAAGTTGCCTTTGGATGCCGGGTTTCATAGCGCGTGTTATAAGTAGGACATATTTTTTCTCTGCAAAAGTACCTTTGAAAAACTTTTCAGATTTATAACTAAGATTCAAGAGATTCGTTCCAAAACCGAAAACTGATAGAATTTTTAGTTAAACTTTTCACATTTCCTAAAATTCATATTGTAAAATAGTATCTCATCTTGATACCTTGGCTGATTGGAACAGTTTGTGATAGATTGGATATCCATGGACAGCGGTAAAAAATATTCGTAAAATATTGTAAGGATTTACTTACTAAAAAAACCTGATGTGAAGTGGTTCTTTTTACTTGTGAATTCAAATAACATTCAAGATTTCCAAAACTTTGATAATTATAAGTACGCTTACAAGATTAACGAGCTCTAAAAATATATTTTATACATTTATTTTTAGAATCTGATATTTGTATACATCGGGTGATATGATATGTAGGTATAATTATAATAATAATATGTCTTCTCACAATAAGTGCATAAGCTTTCCGAGTCGTATGGTATAAAAGCGTGTTGTAATTAAAATAGGGGCTAAGGGGCGGGGTGCTATAAATCGGGGGCAAAATAAAACGAACGACGCATTGTGTGACGCTCGGAACGCATTATAGAGAGCAATTTTCAAATTTGAAAAGACATATTTGTTGCCATAAATTGGATTTGATCTCTTTGATCAAAACCTTTTATCAGAAGAGAGTTGGAAATGGAAATCAGTTGCTAATTTTCGTATTTAAACTTCCATGTTTTTAACATGAGTATTGAAAATAAAGGTTGCAATCCATTACGGTTTAAGTAATATTACTTATGTTTTTTTCGCAACGCGTATCATGTATTTCAGTAGTTCTGTAGAATACGCATTTTTTTTTGTTAGAAACTTTAATATACCTTTATTTAAATTTGTCTACCAACTTTTTCAACAGGAAATATAATCTAACAACAAGAAAAAAATAATCTAGTAACTAGAATCTGGGACTTGGAAGAATATTTTGACAATCGACGGTGGCAGTGATAAATATAAATGAGATTGACATGTTACCTTATGTCAATTCCATACATTTCTCAAAATCGTTTGCAACTTGGCTTTACTGTACCCAACTTGGCTCATACAATTAACAAAAATCATACACTTGTTGTAACTTAGGTAATCCTAAAATCATTCATATATCTTTAGAAATATACGTCTTTGATAAACCCGTCTATTGTAGACACTGCGTTAACATGATATTGAATATGGACTGAAGCAGCTGTCCATTCACTCCAGGACATTCTGTGACGTTATTGAATATTATGTATGCTTCAGGACGCAGGTCAGTCTCTATACAGGATAATATAGGTTAACTGATACCACTAAAATCATTGACCTTCTCATTGTTGGGCTAGATTTCAATTTAAAGCGGCTCAGTCAGCTATTTCTGACATTGGTACTGGTACTCTTAGAATTCCTTATTTAACTTACCGTTATGCTGCAACCCAAGCATTAACATTACCAATAATAATGTCATTTCATTACAATACTCGACGGATATCTGGGTTGCTTAGAATCGTGTAATCGTCTGCCAATTTATAATCGTTAAGACCTCTTAATTCTAATTGAGAGCATTGCAATGTGAGCATTATTTACGTGCTAATTAGACGTGTTGTTTTAAGCTAATTATTCTCCATATTAATTTAATATAAAACAATATCGTGTCAATACAGATTGCGCCATTTCTTTTCATCATTCATTCCCTGTGTTTCCTTTCTATACATTTGTAACCGTTTAAATTTAAATGTCTTTAACTATTGAACTGATATTTTAGAATACAGGATGCTTGACGGCTTTTTAAAATTTTTCATAGCATTTGTTTTATTACGTACTTGACAATATAATGTATATTCTCTATCATATATGTTCAGTTACGAAGATGCAATGCAGATCGAAAGCAAACAATTAAGTTAGTGCTATCTATTAGGTATATAGACCACATCTAGGCGTTATGTTCTTCCGTTTGAATGAATTTTATTACTTTTCTCGTAACGTGCCATAAAATTGCATTATAAAACCGTCATAAAATTAAGTAGCTATGATAAAAGTCTTGCCCTCGGTCCTCTGTCGCCTTTTTCGCCTCGCCATCGCATCGGGTAGCCTGAAATTAACACAGAATTATGTATTTAAACAATAAAAGTAAGTGACTACTGATTATAAAAATAATTCATGCTTTTGCCAACGGTACAAATTATAAAATTAAAAATTATTACAGAAATGGACGCTACCTTTAAAATTGCGTTCGAATTGAGTCATATAAATACAATCGCCATAAAATGATTTTATTTCTGCAATATACAAAGTAAATTCCATTCCATCATTATCAAAAGTTCCGAAACTCCGAAAATTTTGGAAAGGAATTCGTAAATCAATCACCAATTTCCTCAACGTCGCAAATAAATTGGTGAAAAATTATAGAAAATTCAACCCTTTTACCTTATCCGTTTCGAACACAATGAGGACCTACCGTCTAATCCTGGAGGGGGTGGGGGAAAAGGGGGGATGGTCCCGTACCTCCCGCTGCCCTCTACGTCCCCTTCTTCTTGGTCCACCTGTATTTAACATCCAAATTGTCAATGTCAATATGGGTGAAGTTCGTGTGTTTCAAACAAGAAACTACCTATTTGAATTAATCAAGAACGAAAAGTTGAAATCATGTAAGTATATTTAAAACAAAATCCAAATATTTTAGATTAAATTAAAAATATTTTTAAATAAAAATCAATATCATATCGAGGGTTGAAAGCCAAATGGGTTTAAGCGACATTTTGGGCGAAACTGACTTATATATATATTCGGAATCAGCGATTTTTTCCGCGTCGACTGATCTTGGTTTCAGATCAATCGAAGCTACTTTTTGGCGCTTCAACCAATTAGCACTTTGGGTACATTTTTAAAAACCCGTGTTTTAACCGACAAAAAAATGCACAAAATTCTGGGCGGGTGGCAAATCAGTCGTATTCCGGGATATGAGTCGGTCACATAAGCTGTTATGTCTTTTCATTTTGATGATTTGAAGTCTGTTAAAGCGTTTTCCCTGACAGTGTTTTGTTATAGATAAGTCGGTTAAATCATTTGTCCTTAGACGAAACGAAAATAGATTTGGCGCTTAAATCTTTTTGCTTTAATCCAGATTTTATAAATATTGTCGCTTCAACCGTTTTGCCTTCGACAGTTTAAAAGTAAAATTGGCACTTGAAGTGTTTTGCCTTTACCGAAAATATTCATAGAATTTGACTTCAGCTATTTATGCTACATTTTTTTAAATTTTTTGTCGTATAAAACAACTATCATTTTCTTTTGAAAGGACTTAAAACGTTTTTCCAAAACAAAAAAGAAATAATGTTAACATTTCAGTCATCGCAATTTTGTATGAAACCTTGTGCCCGCATCACTTCAACATATCAAAATAAGTATGGACAGGTCCTGGTTGGGCGGTTCACACAGCTAAAAATTACGATTGGGAAGACCGGGAGTGTGCGTGTCATCATGTCACCCAAGCCGTATCCGTTGATGGTGACTTCTATTTGTGTCTATCCCAAGTCGTTGTTGTGGTAGACTTTGACGTGGCTAGCGGAACCGAACTTCGAATTGAAGATCTGGTAACATGGCATACAATCAAGCTGGCCAGCCGAGTTTACCGTGTAATTGTAGGAAGGTTTCCGTTGAGTTTTCCGTATTTGGCGTCTTGGACTAAGATTTTCGAGGACTATATCACGCGCTATTCCAGGTTCAGACACACTCATCCCAACTATCAGTTGGCATGTTCAAAGCCACATGGTTGCGCTTGAGTACGTCTTTGTACCGCAGGTATTGTTCACCTTGTTTACAGTTACTTCTAGACACCTCGAAATAGAAAACCTTTCTGTCATCCATTCGCATGACGTGACCGCACCATCGTAGGTGATGTTTTATGATGAGAGCTTCTATTCCGAATATGCCAGAATGACGTAATACTTCTGTTATTGGAAAACCATCTTGCCGCTTTATGCGAAGGATGGACCTTAGACATTTAAAGTGTTACGTATCAAGTACGCCGCTGAGACTTTGTACACTAATATTTTAAGTTTTCCAAAGGCTGCCACCGCACCTGTTATCCGGGCTGGCAACTTCGATGACTTTGGAGTCATTTCATATTTGAGAACCCAAATATTTTAATTTTGAAACTTCCTCCAGCTCAACGCCATTTAAAGCAACATTGGAAGAAGCTACATCCCCGGAGCATCCTCTGGATGGTTATTTTAAAAGGGTTTTGCACAAAACTATAAATATTCTGGTGTATGACTTAATTGAATCGGCCATTCCTCGGCCAGTTTGGTTAACTGACGCATAGATGTGAGACGTGAGAGATCAAAAATGATCTTATTTATTTTAGCCTTAATTTCAATTAAGCTATAAATAACAATTCCACAGAGTATCCCACTTATGCGTGATACAGAAGCGATATATAAAGAAAATAGACTAGGAACCATGGCTCCATGTGTTATGACATAGCCTTGTTTCGCGCCGTAGGTAACGACGAATAGCTCTGAAAAGTTCTGAAAGTTCTGTTCTGAAATCAAACTGTCGTCATCATGTCGTCATGATATTGTCGTATCAGGATAAGTCATAACTTTTCAGGACAATCTGTTTTCTTTAGAGCAATCCACAAGCCGCGTGAAGCCTCACGCAGCACATAACAAAGGCCGATGTTGTTCAAGCCTTTTGGCCTGAATCTGTTTAATAACAAAACCGTACCCACATATCTCTGTCCGGACAAAATCATCATTGGGTTTCCGGAAGTACCTTTTCTGCATCACGGGATAGAATAACGTTAAGGCTAAAATTTAATATCGATCGCCATCGACTCGCAAAGAGGAAGAAGGCTAAAATCATTCCAGCAGCTGACTCCCATATCTTCAGGATGAGTTTGTATAACCAGTTATTAATGTGTTGGCATATTATACAGTTCAGATGGTATTTTTGATGTGTTGGTATTCGTCATCCTTCTTAGCTCGGTAAGAAGTTCTTCAAAGGTCGGGGGTGCCGCTAGATGTTAAGCGAAACCCCCGACCTTGTTGTAACAAACTCGACCGATATGTTGTAACAAACAAGTCACTATTGGGATTACTATTGGGATTTAAGACATCGTTATAATGTGTCCAAAGCGCTGCTAATAAGTCTTTCTGATCAGTGAGGCGTTGGGTCTTTTCCTTGTTGTAGATTGAAACTCTCTTCAAAGTTTGTGGCAGAAAACAGTCTTGAAGCTGTCGAAAATCTACCGGAACTGGATTGATAGGAATCAGCATAGAGCTGAATTTTACAAGCTTATTCCACCTGGCATTTGTTTTTGAGACATATGGTGACAGAAAAGCCCGCCTGTAGTTCCCCACGAGCTTAGTTTCACGTTAGAACCATCGCACCAATCTTAGTTTTGCGGTCTGGTTTACCAACCAATAACTTCGGTAGAGCAGAGCACAGCTATAAAAATGCTTGGCAAAGGAACACCATCTATTTATTATTATTATCATCTATATTATCTCATCGACAGATATGTCTGTTGCGATGTCCGACGTATCTCGGCTTTAAAAGCATGATCAAGTTCTGTTATTGTTTGTCAACTTCGACGGTATCTTATGGCCAGCTCGAAGTGGAGGTTTTAGGCGCAAATGTAACAGAAATTTTGATCAAACAAGTCGCTGATCTACCCACCCCTGGCCGCCTCTTAATATGAGAGCAATCAGTACTTCACTGCAGTCTGTCCTAGTACCGCGTACCATCTAGTAGGAGCCAGTGCTTGGAACTTGCATCCAGCCACGAGGTCTTAAATTTTTCAGTACCTAAATCGGAAACAGGTTGTGATAGTGAGATTAAACTCAGCACAGAGTATAAGCATATTAAGACTTTTTCAAAGCTATTTGTTTCTTTTATTGCCCGCATTCAGTTGGTGACAGTCATCTGTCATCCGCCATCATACGCGGTTTACCATATATTTAAAAAGTCGAATTAAGCATGTGTAACAATCTTTATGGTTATATTCTAGATCCTGTTTCTTAATTAAATCGATTTACTCATTATATCCGCCGTGATTTTTCCTAATATTGTAAGGTACAAATATCTGTAAATGCCTTGCCCGACTAAAATCTCTCCCAGGAAAAACGGCTTAAGGACCGACTTTATTTCCGATCTTACTAATATTTGGATTTCATACAATTGAAATTAGTAGCGGATGGTCACTTAAGATATTTTCCTTCCCTGTCATATAACCTTTTATGGAGGTTAAGCTGATTTGCCTCTAGTCTTCTTTTTTTAAGGAGTCGTTTAACTCATTTAGCTTTAGTCAAACTAATAAGTGAGAGGTCTCTTAAAGCATTTTGCTTTTAGCCAATATTTGGCTCTAGTGGATATCAACCGTTTTTCCTTCAACTGTAATTTAGTTCAATTGAGGCATTTTGTATTAAGCGACTTCTAAAATCTATAACTGATGTGTTTTTCGAACCAAATAAATACAGAATTGTGCAACGTTTAATTTAAAATAATTCTTAGCATTTTGAACACTTTTGATTCAGTAGTTTTTTTTATATGAATTTTTTTCGAAAAAATAAAACTTTAAATGGCTCTCCTGTAAAGTTCACAAAATGTCGCTTAAACCCATTTGCCTTTCAACCCTCGATATATATTTTTTTATAATCAAAAACTTTTTTAGAACTTTATAAAACTTCGTCTTTACTCTCAAATGAAAACTCTTATTTAAATGTGATGTTTTTAAGAAATAAAATTCAAATTCAAATTTTAAAAGCTTCTAATTTATAGTGTTCTAAATTCCAAAAAGTTTGTGTTAAAATAACTTGTCTCTTTTAAAACATTAATGTGTTAGGTGGGATTAATTGCTACGGGACGGACACCATAGGCTGAGGCTTAAATTGTGTGCGTACCCTTAATTAGTTGCAGATCCGCAGGTGTTTAGGATTAAGCTTGAGTGGATTATGGAAAATTTTAGGTTACAATAATCTCACTAGGTTAATGTTAGCTGGTTAGCAGGCTTTCAGGAATTAATCTTAGTTTAAATGACTTCATTCATAAATCTTTTGCTAATATAAATGGAACGCGTAAAAGTTGTTATAAATGATGTGCTTTTAAATCTAAATCCCTATGTTTATACAGGGTGTTAGTAACATGGTAAGGAATACTAAGGAGGATGATTGAGACCATGAAAAATTCCACTTGATAACATAACTATTCATAACAATGGTCTGAATCATCGCTCAAAGTTTTCGTTACGATGTCACTAACACCCTGTATAGCCTATTAATTATAGTGGTTTTGGTAGCTGTCGGGTAAGCGTTATACGTAAAAATAAAGACGTACTATTTTAAAGCTACCTACATACAACAGTCTCCGTAGTCTAGTGATCAGAGCGCAGCGTTAGGCTAACCTGGAGGTCCGGGTTCGATTCCCGATGGGGACTTTATCGTAATCACTTTGTGAGACTGTCCTTTGCTTGGTGAGGACTTTGGTCCCGGCTATTAGCCGTAAAAAATGCTCCACTAACCCGCAGTGGAGCAGCGTGGCGGAGTACGATCCATACCCCTTTACGGTTGATTGAGGAGAGACCTATGCCCAACAGTGGGACGTATATAGGCAGTTTTTGTATGTTAAAGGTTGTTAGGAACTAGGTATGTTACGCGATTGACAATCTTTTCGGCAGATAAGAAAATGACGGGTATAACTTAAAATGAAATTAATCGGGGCTAATATCTATAAAATAATATATATTATTAAATTCTTATTTAGTAGAGATATTTCTACCTGTTCGTCTTTTCTTATTTCAAATTTTGAGAAACGCTACATTCTTAAATAAGGCTTCGTGGTTTGCGTGTAACTTTTCATGTAAGTATTTGACAGAATTGTCGTCTTATTAAACGGTATCTACTTAGCTACCATTTAATTCATTCATATTTTTTTTACATTTTTCCTCGGTTATCTAGAAAAATCGCTTTAAGCGATAAGGCCGCCATTTGCCACGTACCTAGTTAAAAGTCTTTTGTTATTATTTCTTTTTATTTTGGTGCAATATTTGTATTGTATTGTATTGTATTATCAGTAGATATACTTTACTCGGATTTGCCTGCTTGAGCAATTTCAATATCTTAGACATCCCGTAGGGACGTGTATCAAGAGTCTAAAACTATCCAATTTGACCCTTATTCGGACATTACATAAATGTCATTACAACATGTGACGTCGTATTGAGAACGCCGTGTATGCTATTATGCGTTAAGGCCTCTGGGGTGGAGAAAGTGTAATTTGTACAATTTGGGCGTTCTATCGACCACACGCGTATTTACCGAGTCCACATCGTTATGGTGCAAATATTGGTAGCTACACACAGGTTATGCCCTTTAAAGGTTCTTGTATTGCTTAACAAATATGGATTGGATATTACGTAGTATATAATGTACTCGAGGCCTTTGAAATGTGGTGTCGAAGGAGGATGGAAATAATTAGTTGGACAGAAAGGGTTACTAATGAGGAAGTCCTAGTAGAGTAAGGGAAAAGAGGCAAATATTAAGAGTTACTGAGGACAGAAGAGGCAAGATGATTGGACACTTAACAAGACACGACGAATTTATTAAAAACATCACAGAAGGGAAGCTACAAAGAAAGAGGGGAAGGGGAAGACCAAGAAGAGCTTACGTATGTGGAACAGATTAAAGAGAAGGTGAACGTCATGTCTTATAAGTAAATAAAAGAATTGGCCTTTGATAGACAAGAATGGAGAATGCTGCACCGACAAGAGCGTGGCTCTTAATATAATGATGATGATTATGTAGTCATTTTGCGATCAAGTAATTTTGCGATGAGGTGAATATACCTAAGATCCAGGTGAAATATTATCTAGTCGTTTAGCGATATAGTCTTTAATGTTGCTATCTGGACAACCTGAGATCAACCCATGGGATTTATTTTTATTCAATGTTCTGTTGATGTTGGTGGTGAAGTATACTTTACACCTCCTCCGGATGATTGAGGGAAGATTTGGGGGGTTAAAACGGCCACATTGAAGCAATTCATCTAAAAAAGCAATATTGCAATTTGACATTTGCGCATATAAAAGTAAGTGCGCAATGCAAACAAATGTCAATTTGCAATATTGTTTTTTTAGAGGAATTGCTTCGATGTGGCCATTTTAACCTCCATGTGCTAAGCAGTGGACGTATATGGGCTGCTTTTATTTATGTGTTCTGTTGATTTTCTTTTATTAAATTATTACAGATTCCTATTGTTCTATTTTGAAAAATAAAATTAATCTTGTAGTGACGCTGATAGGGTATTTTTTTTTTTTGACGTGACTTATTGTAGATTTGCCGCAGATGGCATTAACTACTTGACCGGAGCTGATAGGGTAGTTATTGTAATTTGTAGCTATAAAAATATTATTGTGAGTATGCATCACTAATATTAATCACACTGGTATTGAGTTCCAAATCAACAGTGTCTAGGATCAATAATGTACGTATGAGGCGTAACGAGGGACTTTGCAGACTACGTTCAACAATATAAGTAGATGGCGTTGTACAGCTTTAACGTGATAATTACCTATTTTCTCATTATTCGCGTACATAATTATTCCAAAATACAATAAAAAAAAAATAAAAAAAAAAATCATTTATTTTCAGACTACAGTCCATAGATATGTTAGTATGACTAACTTACATGCTATGTTAGTAACAAGTAATGTAGATAATATAGTAATAATAAGCAGATGGGCAACCTCACCTGGTGCGCTCGGGCGCAACACGTGCAGCTCGGTGAACCGGCCCAGCAGCGCGGAGTCCATCCGGTCTCCCACCATCCTAAGGACGCTGTTCGTGCTCCCTCGCACTCTCAATGACACAATGTAGGCAGAAGAATTATATAAAAATAATTCTTACTTAATATTTAAATCACAATATATGTATAGAATTATGTGCTATCTTATCTATATTGATTCTCTTTATTTTGATCAGAGTAATAATGGGCGGAAAATGTAATTGTGCCTGGGTGTAATTAGGTTACCATCCCAAAACTGTTATACATGAAATTAGTAGGTTAAACGAAGAAAAATCTGTACAGCGCCATCTATATTGATTTTGAGGAACGTGGTGTAGAAAGTCCCTCATTGACCAATGACGCTTTGCGTACCTATGAATTTTTCAATTTTTTCAATATTATACTTACCTCCTATTATCATACGTATATCTAACATAGTGTGTAAGATTTTCTTTTGTACTAACACCATCTATGGACTTTTTTATCTGCAAATAAATGATTTTTTCAACTCATAATAAATTATACTTTTGTTTTCTTTTTTTCCTTTTTCTGAATCTGACTTGTTTTCCTCAAATCTGAATCATCATCATCATCATCAGCCGTATGACGCCCACTGCTGGGCATAGGCCTCCCCCAAGGATCTCCACGACGATCGGTCCTGCGCTGCCCGCATCCAGCGGCTTCCCGCGACCTTCACCAGATCGTCGGTCCACCTTGTAGCGGGCCTACCCACTGAGCGTCGTCCGACACGTGGTCGCCACTCCAGAACCTTTCCGCCCCATCGGCCATCGGTTCTCCTCGCTATGTGTCCTGCCCACTGCCACTTCAGCTTTGCAATTCTTCGAGCTATGTCGGTGACTTTAGTTCTCCTGCGGATCTCCTCATTTCTGATTCGATCGAGCAGGGAAATACCGAGCATAGCTCTCTCCATTGCCCGCTGAGCGACACCGAGCCTCCTCACGAGACCCATAGTAAGCGGCCACGTCTCACTGCCGTAGGTCATCACTGGCAACACGCACTGGTCAAAGACTTTCGTCTTGAGACACTGAAATCTGATCCTCAAATCTGAAACGTTATCGAATTTAATATTTTATTTGTTGTGACGAGTTTAAAAGAATTTCCTTGTGACTTTTGTAATGGGTCAGTTTTTCCGGTCTACTGGTCCATAATATTTTAAGTAAAAAACAAAACATGTACTACCCAGAAGTGAAGAACGCCAAGTTGCAAACGATTACGAATAACGAAAGTGACAGTCATTGATGTAAGTATAATAATGTTACTATTACTATAGTGGTGGCAGTGATATAAGGTAACCATGTCAATGTCATAATATTTATTTCTAAGTATCACCAGAAAAGTCTTTTAAATACATTTTTCGTTTGAACAAAAAAATCTACCACTTTTTTATATGATCGAAATATTCATTTGCCCCACTCCAGATGCTTCTAATTTTAAATGATAATAAAAATCTACCCCGTACAAAAGAAAAAACATCAAAATTGCGCCTGTCCCTGGCAAATAAGCAGTTAGTTAGGAAGCACCCGCTTAATTGACTTCACTACAATCCCATACATTTTTATCATTGTTACTGTCGCATTTCGAGCTCTTTTTTCTTTTGCAACTTGGCCCCGTATCAGGAGTCCTATTCTGGCCTAGGAGTATTTTACTCTGGGTTTCAACTCATTTGCATCAAAGTAAGTACTTACTGGAGGACTAAAGCTAAAGGTAAAGGCCAGAAAAGTAAAATTCTACCGGCTCGTACGCACTGTTAGAATTTTCATTATGGAATCATAATTACTATTACAGAACAGAGAAGGTCGACATTATTTGTTAATTTGTAAAATATAATCTATATAATTTGAAGAATGTTGGTCTACATTCAGCTTCATATGGCCCCTGCCCAATTGTTACTACCAAAAAATAATGCAAGTCGGCAGTGTGTTGGGTCGAAGAAGACTCGTTAACGAGTGATCGCAATACGCAAGTGTTTGCTCTCACTGAACAAAGGTTAGGGAAGCTCTGCTTATGAATGTACTTTTGCTAGAATGTCGCGACTCGAGTATTTGATTACGGAGTTGGGGCGAAGTTTGCGAGTTGAATAAGTAATTCTTTGTTGCCATGGTATTACGAATAATATTTTGCTTTTTGAATAATTTTACGAGTATTATTGTATCGAGATGCGTTCTGAAACTTGTTTGCTTTTACGCGGATTTGCTGCTAAGTTAAAATCGTTGACTTTCTGCTTATATCAGTGAAGTGTTTGGCCTGGTGAAGTGTTTGATGTTTTTTTGAATTTTAACTAAGTCAGATTAGGCATGGGGGTAAGATTCTACTAAACTACCTACATCATTGGATACTAAATGATAGGTGTCATCAGTCTTCAGAAAAACAGGTCAACGGTGTCTATATCCCAATTGGGGTAGTCAGAGGTACATTCATAGCAAGGTAAACTAAGTATTCTCACTTCACCGAGCTTTCTGTTACACCAATGTGATAGGTGGTGAACCGTGCCAATTGTGTTAGTGAAAACTGCACTCAAGATAAATTAATAAAATAAGAAAGAAATAGAGAAACTCATAATAGATATAAGTAGCTGTTTTGCATGCCTAAGTAGAAAGGAACATAACATAATTTAAACATAAACAGTCTATATACGTCCCCTTACTGGTCACAGGCCTCACCTCAATCAACCGGAGGGGGTATGGAGCATACTCCACAGGAGAAAGGAACTAAGAACAAAAATATTTCGTGTCTATAATTAATTTTAGCTCCTCGTATCTACCAAATTTAACGCACGTTAGCGTGTTAAATTGTTGAGCTAGCTAAACTATAATTCCGTCATACAAACTAGACACGGCGCATATTACAAAGTTTTAATGCTTTCGGTTTTACTGCAGTTGTATTATAGTTGTAACTTGTAGTAGTTGTAACTTCTACCGTCTATGATTGTTTTACGGCAGTTGTGTATGCACTTCTTAATTATACTCATTTGTAAATTGCAATGTCATAAAAAAATAAAGAAAATAACAACAAACAACAAAGCATCACGCATGTATTCGCGAAGGGGTAGGCAGAAGTGTGGGATGCATTAACCCACTTCTCGCCAGTTTGCTATCTTTTTAGACGCATAAGAAAATGACAAGTATAACTTTAAATGAGTACGGCACATAATTGCGCAGCATTTAAACATGTTCTGTTTCAGGACTATACAGAGTGTTAGTGACATCGTAACGAAAATTATGAGGAATAATTCAGACCATGGTTCTGAGTTGATATGCAGTGGAATTTTCCGTCGAAAATAATGGAACTGAAAAGGATTAAAAGAAAATTCTTATTTTTTTATGAATTTTCTGAATACTGAGGGAAATGATTCAGCTCATTATTCTGAGTTAATATCAAGTGGAATTGAAAATTTGCACTTTTTGTTTTGTATAATGTTTATGGGCTGTTGTTCAGCATTTGACGAAATTTGTTGTCTCCTATTTAAATAATATATGTATTTTTGCTTTATTACTATTCACTATTATTTGATTTAATGTGCAATTTTATTACAATTTATTATAATTTCGTTTTTTTTTCTTTAGAATGCGTCGTGCCTGCTCGGAGGCGCGACGGTCGAATGGGAAAAATATCATATCAATAAGTATTATACTGGCAGAAATTGGACTAGGTACTTTGCCGACCGAGCTGACTCGAGGAGCTGCGCGCGCGATAGATACTAACACAAACAGACTACACAATACACATACTTACACAATATAATTCCTATATATTATGTTCTATGCATTCGTATTTGTTTATATCAGGTGCGTACTATGTCCGCTTGCATTAATTATTATTATAATACTAACATTAAGTATTTATGTATACGTTTTTGTGATAAATATGTAAAATATATTATATGTACACCTACATTCTATTTTAAGTAATTTCATATTTAATCTATGTATGTACGAATATTAACGTATATTTATGAAGCACGACGTTCGTGCCTCACCCAACAGGGTCCACATAATACCAGCGTCGTGGTTCACGCCGCGACTTGTGCTGAGTGAGGCCCTTTTATCTCAGGACGTCCACCACCACCTTATGATCATTGTAATGAACATCCTTCTATGCTTTTTGTAATTGTTTTGTAAAAAAAAATGATGTTATTGTCTCGTATTTGTGTGTGGCGTCCTTTTATAATAAACAATTTCTATTCTATTCTATTCTATTCTATAAAATAATTACAAAAAAACCATTAATTTTGCGACGGAAAATTCCACTTGTTATTAACTCAGAATCATGGTCTGAATCATCCCCATTAGTATTCGTTATGATGTCACTTACACTCTGTATTATTCAAAAAATAATAAATGTATCTCTATATAACACATTGTCCTTACATCAGCTACTTACTCGCCTTTAAAGAACCATTTGCTTTTTTACGACTTTAAAAATAAAACTCGCTTAGTTTCATTAAAGGACATGTGCTTTCATCTCTTATACTTACGACGATCCTTATAACAATTATACCGGGTCCATTGACTCGAAACACTTTATAAGGATTATCTTCATGAGACAAATGACAAGCGCGATAAAACGGTTAAAACGGTCTTTTGTGTGAGCGGTTGATAATCATAATGGCAATAACGAGTACTTAGTCTAGAAAGTCTAAAAATAAAGTCTATTAGGAATAAGTAAGTGTAAATAAAGTACAGAAGTGCCGCGGCGAGTAATCTTTGACGTTATTTTAAAGGTTTCAATTCAATTCAAAGGTTGATGAGGTTGGTTATCCATCTCACAACACACACGATACAAAAAGAAGAATTCAATTCAAAAATGTTTTGAAGTAGGACATTTTGAATAGGACGTATTCTTGTCCTATTCAAAGACAGAAGAGGTACAATCGGCGATCTTATTGCAAAACAGAAAAATCTTCCAGGCAACCGTAGGGTGAAAGAAATTGATTGACACTGGAATACGGGACGGTGCAATACAGTCATAGAATAAACACTCTAATCCTGTTTAAATAAATATATATGTTACGGATAATGCCCGAAGTGCGGCTACACTTAGTTTTAGCCGGTTAGAACTAGGCGTAGCCACTTACTCTTGGTTAAACCTAGTACTAGCCGATTGTTTTCGGGTAAAACTAGATCTAGCCTTCATCATGCCGGCTACAACTAGGTCCAGCCATTCCCTGTTGGATAAAACTAGGTCTGTCCGATATCATTCCGGCTAGAACTAGGTCCGGACAATCCCTGTTGGATAAAACTTAAGATGCGTGTCCCGCCAAGCCTTCCGCCCCGCGTCACACTCTTGATTCACAGCATCTGCAGCAGCGGCGCGGGGTGGAGGGCATAGCAAGGCACGCGCCAGGTGCTGCTGATCTACTGCAGGTCTACTAGCGAGTGTGGCTCACAGCGTCAAGATTTTTTTTAATTTAATTTTCTTTGTGGGTTTCCTCTAAGCACTGGTGAGTGCTATGAAAACGAAAATCACCTAAACCTAATCTTGAATTATAATATATACTATTTCCCACCTACACTCTATTTTCTCTTATCTAAAAATACACTAATGTAAGGATAATCCGTAAAACCTGTTAGTAATGACGTCACAATTGTGTGGTTAGGTGTTATTAGGATATTTGTGAAATGAAGCAAAACATAAATAAAAACATAAAATAATCACCAAAAAATTGTCTATGTCAATCTCGTCGCCTCCGCTGCCTTTACCCATTTCCTGTTAAAACGTAGATAAGTATTTATATTTTTTAGGGAAAAATATATTTTTAAATTGTCGCTTAAGTCCGATATAATCACTTATATTGACCTAGTTACCTATTAAGGTAGGTAAATAAACAAAAAATATCGTTTTTTTGTCATGTCAGTGCTTTTGAAACTATTTACTGTATAATAGGTAACGCTTTTAGTAAAATATTATCAACTTACCTCGAAAGTGTTGACACATTGCACCTCAGCTTGCGACGGTGACCCGTACAACTTCAGTTCTTGAAATGCACCCTGTATCACAATCAATGTTACCACTCGACACCAAATCGATGTCATATCGGCTGACAATTTATCGTCCGTATCGTTTTAACATCGACTCTCATAATCAGTACACTTCGTAGCTATAGTGCGTTGACCTGTATAAAATACGAGTAACAAGGAACGTAACTATACAAGCAATTTTCCGTTTCGTATTTTTTGCGTAAAATATATTTAAAAAGTAAATAACGACTCGGAGGAAAATTTAAAATATAATTATTGAACAATTTTACCGACGGTTCAATTTAGTGTGCAAACCAATCACTGCGATTAATTTTTGACGAAAACAATTTTTGGGGTGTTCATTTTTAATTATTCTACTTTTATTGAATCGAATTGAGCCCATCGTCGTTTCAATTATAATATTTTTGTACACAATTTTTACTTTTTAAGTTTATAAGTAGCATTAAGTACATAATACACTTACGCTTTATCTTTTATAGCAAAATGTTCACTCAAATTGTCTGATAAAAATGTTGGTGCCTCATTATGAGGGTGTCATGCCTTTAGGTAAAACCCTCCTTAAAAAAATAAAGAAAAAAAATAATAAAAAAAATTGATATTCCAAAAATAGTTCAGTTCCCTTGGAAACGTAATTCGAAGCGGTAATGGAATGGAATGGAATATCTCTATGTTGTCGGGGTTAACGACGCTTCTTTGAATTGTCTGTTCGACAGATTCATATACATGTGCCAATCTATACTTACTACATGAATTGTAACTATGTTGTGACTTCCTTTGAGTAAACGAAATTTATAATGAAAAGAGCTTTTAAGAAAAAAAAAACATAAAAAGTCGTACAACCAGTCGTACGGTCACGAGCATTAAATGGTACACTTTGGTAACATGTCAGGTTAACTTTTTTGACAAATTGAACTGTAAGTCTCACTAAATGTCAAATATGTTAGTGCGACAGAGTCCTAAAGTGGGTACATTATATTGCTCATGACTGTACCTAGGGGTTGTACCACGGGCTAATACGAGTAGATTGTTGGTAACCAATATTGTCGTAAGCTGGGCAATTAAAAATTAAGTAGGTACCTTAATGCTAGTATGCCAGAATTTTATTTAATCTTTACCACCCAATTCTTAAAAAAGTAAGTTTATCAACAAAATTTATAACAATTTTCATTACTTATTTCTATTTCAGACATTTTCTACAACACTCTTATCAAACCCGCACTATTAAATATTGAACTTCTTAAGCCCACTAAATTGTATTAATTCTATTTAAAAATAAAAATCCTAATTTAGAAAACTGCAGATACCTATTTTTGAGTCAATTTAGTATATTATCGAATGTAATGCGCTTGGCACGTGTCGACAGCGCGTGCGCGGGACTGCACTAACTTTAAAACGCATTAACTTAAAGTATAGTATCCCAATGACCACTATCAAAAGCACCCTGACATTTCAATATTGGTCCTTACCGACTAGTGGAGCTTTATTACAGATCAGAGGTCAAAGTAAAGTGGTGTTTTGCTAGAGCAACGTGAAGAGTGGTGCAAAGGAATTTTTTAATCCATCATCGTTCTTATTCTGTCTCGGGGTGTATTTTTTTCTTTTTGTCAAAGCGGATTCACTTTGAGCTGTAAAGTAAGTAGGTAGAACGCATTTTGATAAACTTAGTTTTAAACGCATCTTGCGTTGTACTATTTGTGTTATCATAACTATAATTATACCTATATAATAATAACTATAATGGCAGTTATTACCAGCTCATCGAAGAGTGGTTCAGTTGTTTTCTAACGATAGTTCTGCTTACCCCAACAGAAATTACAGTCCTGCTGACGTATACCGTAATTTGTTACTTTTAAGTTACTTTTACAAATGAAAGACAAAATAGGAACCAGAATAAGTAACGCCCAATTTTCCTCTACATATTTCCACTCCACCCCTTGCCACCGAATAAAGTGGTCGACTGTGTGAGAATAATTCAAAAGGACCTGAATATTCAGTACCTGTTAAGCAACAAACCACCGTTGACGCCGAAAAACCCATCTCCTCAATAAAACCGGTTTGCACCAGAAAAAGCTGAAAATTTTCAAACACGTTCATCTACTGGTTGTTTTTTAACCGTTGTTTTTATTTCGACACAAAGAACGGTATTTTGGAAAATATTTTTCATCTATACGATTTTCTATTCACACTGAAAAAACGAACCGCACTCGGCTAGGCCTCTATTGTTAACGACGGTCTGCTTTGACCTTTTATTTACTTGATTTCCGTAGGTTTTTTTTAACAAAAGTCATAATAGAACAATTCATTCCAGATAAAAGTCAACTGTACTAACATACATAAACTCACGTTGAGTATTTTTACTAAAACTTAACTAATGGTATGTAGGTAGATATATCACTTGTTTTTACTAACCATAACTCTCATAGCTGCGAGGATTAATATCATAAAATTTCAATTTCCGAAGCTCAATACCATTTGAAATGACTTTGGTGCTTTTAATCTTTTTAGGACTTGAAATAATCCCCCACATCTGCTAACTAGTTGGCAGAAGAAAGAAGGTGTATATTGGGGGGTTATGCCTCGTTTTCACCGTGTAAGCGACCCAGATCGTTTCATTAAAAGTTGTTGAACTCTAAGGTTTCATGGAAGATAATTACTATTTAATTAATATGTATTTTGTTGTGATAAGAAGGCAAGAATTCCCGTCGCCATGGACCTAGTATCACGAAACCTGACCTACTAACATAGGTCAGTTGTCATTCTCGCACTTCACTGGCAACGTCTCAACCTTGTAAAGTGGCAGCCGCACACAGGGTATTTTTATTAATTTCAAGATCATGCCCGTTTATTCTTATCTTAATAGCTAAAATTGACCTTTTTTGAAGTGATTTATAGTTGATTTGCCTCGCATGACATCTACTAGGTACATAGCTGGACAAATCAGGAGCGCTGAGGGATTTCACCCGGCACTTTAAGATAACAAGGTACCAAGGTGAGCACCATTGTAAATTTGAATAGTCACTGCTGTTTTTTAATAAATAATTTCTGCAAGTGTCAAAGGCGAGTAACTCGCACTAAACGGTCAGCAACTCGCACCGTCTGAACAAGGCATTACTGTCACATGTTAGTAGTAATTAGATCTGGCAGCTCGTAGATTGAACTTCGCAATTTGTCAAAGAGCGTCTCCATGAAGTTAGCACCTTGGATGGTCTGGTGCAGTGTCTATTATGACGTTAGGAAGTTTGCATCGCTTCTTCTCCTCAGTCAAAAAACTCCGATAGTAGAGAGGCTTATTTTTGGCAGTCTACAACTAATACTCCGATAGTGGGACTCCGATTCATAGTTAATGCATTATCGGCAGATTTATTATTAATTATTGAAATAACATAGGTTTCAGCACTATTTTGGACGTGCAATGTCCCTAAGAATGATATTTGTTTTATTCTTTAAAAAGCAGGTTTTAATCTAGATGTGATTTAATTTATATTTGTTTTTTTTTTCTTCTTACTGTGTCAGGGTAATTATGACATGGCTGACATGGCTCATGTAACGACTACATACTTACATCAATAAGTGGTAACCGGGACCAACTTTACTTTTGGACAATCAGGTGATCAGCCTGTAATGTCCTAACCAAACTAGGGATCACAATAGGATGTTTGTTTATTATTATGTAAGAACTCGTATAGGGTAACCTAACTAACTAAATTAATAAGAAGCCCTAACGTATTCTCAGCGAATACAGGACTTATCTCGTACAACACGCGCCATACCAATCACTTAGCAAAACAGAATGATTAAACAATGTTGATGAAACGGAAACATCGTTCGATCCTGAATGTTTTTAATTAAAAATACGCGTAGGCAAAGTGAGTTTGTCCACCCTCACCTCGATTCTCGTGGCACCAAAAGCCTGGACTAAAAGTAATTCCCTTCTGTGGCCATTTTATTTTCTGCTACATTTTGTGTAGAGTTACCACGTGGTTGGAGTTTCGATTAATTTAAACATGAATCAATGTTATAGTCACCAACCCGCAGTGGAGCAGCGTGGTGCTATGCTCTATACCCCCTCCGGTTGATTGAGCCTGTGCCCAGCAGTGGGACGTTATATAGGCTGTTTATGGTATGATATAGGTAGGTATGCTCAAAAGACTTTAAAGTTGAATCCGAGTATTATGTTCGATTTTTAAAAATGATTAATTACTTACTTTTCTTTAAACCAGTTTTAACTCTTTAAAGACTTAAATTAGAAAACTTTTCTAAATACTTTTTTATTGCTTTTTTATATTATGTACTCCTTAATTAAGATAACGAAATTAGTAGTTTTTAAACCATTGGATTCGATTTTTATTTTTTTTTCTACCTATCGTATCCCGTCACGCACCCGAATCGTACAGGTAATAAACCAAAATCAAAAGAGAGTAAGTTCTTAATTTGGTATAATATTTTCTCAACTTAGAACACCGTTAATTAACGAATTTATTTAAAAAAAAATATGTTTTTTATTTGAACGAGTTCCAGATTTGAGTCGGTTTCTATCAAAATTTAATTCTGATGATGGGATCCAGAACGAATTAAGGGAACTTTTAAATATTATACGCAAATATAGTGATTTTAAGTAGTATTTTAATAAACAGTGTTTGTTTGTATAGGATAATGCAGGCTCGAATCACCTGATTTTACTTACTTGTGCTTAGAAAAAAAAAACAAAGAGAAAATTAATCGAAATCGAAAAAAATCTAACTCGGACGGGACTTGAACCCGCAGTTCTTGTCAAGCCGGGACGAGCGTGTTAACCATTACACCTCCGGATCCTCTTCCTGTCCATAGGAAATTCTTTCGATCTATGTATCGTCATTAAGCCGACGCTGGTGCCATCTATCCATAAAATTGATTACTAATATTATCAAGTCCCGTCCGTATCATATTTTTTTTCGATTTAAATTTTCTCTTTATGCATGTGTAATTAACAAAGTAAATGTCAACTTAAGTTAGGGTTCTGTTCCTATTTCTTTAAGTTTTTATCCCCCTGTCCAAGTTTGTGCAAGTATCGTGGATCGCGTATCTATAATATTGAGTACTAATATTACTGTTATTAAGTCTCCTCCGAGTCAGTTTTTTTTCCGATTTAAATTTTCTCCTTATGTTTGTGTAAATAACAAAGTATATGACTACTTAAGTTAGGGTACCGTTTCTGTTTCTGTAGGTATATTATCTGTCCAAGATTGTGCAAGTATCGTGGATCGCGTATGAATGCATCTATCTATAATATTGAGTACTTACTAATATTACTGTTATTAAGTCCCCTCTGAGTCAGTTCTTTTTCCGATTTAAATTTTCTCCTTATGTTTGTGTAATTAACAAAGTATATGACTACTTAAGTTAGGGTACCGTTTCTGTTTCTGTAGGTATATTATCTGTCCAAGTTTGTGCAAGTATCGTGGGTCGCGTATGAATGCAGGGTGACACAAACTCGTTGTGCTCACGTTGATTCTATATTTTTATGGAGTGCAGCGTCAACTTGTTCGGTCGTACACGGTCGGTTGGATTGCTAGACATTGTACAAAGGCCGATATATTCATATATTATTTTTGTGAAATACTAGTGTGATATTGCTTTTATTTTGAAACCGCCTTTGAAAACACACACGCAAATCTGCAAAGAAATAGACAAATACTTCCAAACAAAGTACGTATATAAAATTTCTGATTTTGTGCATATCATCGCATTATCCGGCCTCCGTGGTCCAGTGGTTGAGTGGTGTGCTCACGATCTGGAGGTTCCGGGTTCAAATCCCGGTGGGGATATAAAAATCACTTATGTCCGAAAATAAGATGATCTGTGTTTCGGTAGGCACGTTAAGCCGTTGGTCCCGGTTACTACTTACTAATGTAAGTACGTAGTCGTTAGATGAGTCACATCAAGGGCCTTTGGCGGCTCAGTAATAACTCTGACACCTAAGTTGATGAGGTTCATAATCCTTTGTGAAAGTGCCTTTTTGAAAAATCTAATTCTGATGGGATTTTTTCATTTCATCTAGGTATGTCTTTCTAGGTATTATACATAGTACCTTTTTCCGCTTCATTATATTGAGTATTTAAACCCTAAACGAAGCTGGCCAATATAAACTTAGCATTCGGGTTAGCTCCGTACATTACGCATGTAAATTCTCCGCGTTCAACGCAATGAATTCAACACATAAAAAAATGGTCCACTTTATTCTGTTTCACACAAAAGAAGAAATTTCCTTTTCTCTAATTTGCCAGCATTTCCACACAAATAGAGCTTGGTGAAATCCATTCTCTCTCCCGATGAGAAATTATACTCTGGGGCCAACAAGGCCCCTTAATCATTTATTATATGAAGCGGATAAACGGATTTTTACGGGAAATCTATTCCAATCATAGCGTCTATCGTGAGTTAATACATAATTCTGTTATCGAATCGTGTCAAGATTATTATTTTGTTTTAGAAAGGCAGAAAAAAGGAAATATTTATTTACTTTTTGTTTATTTTGTCTTTGTTGTTTTTGTTTTGAGATTTTTGTTTTAATATTCCTGTTCTTTACATTAACAGCCTCCGTGGTCTGGTGGTTAGGGCGTTAGGCTCACGATCTGGAGGTCCGGGTTCGATTTCCGATGGGGGCATTGTCGAAATCACTTTGTGAGACTGTCCTTTGTTTGGTAAGGACTTTACAGGCTTGAATAATCGGATTGTCTGAAAAAATAAGATGATTCCGTGCTGCGGAGGGCACGTTAAGCCGTTGGTCCCGGCTATTAGCCGTTAAAAGCACATCCACCAACCCGCAGTGGAGCAACGTGGTGGAGTATGCTCCATACCACCTCCGGTTGATGAGGGGAGGCCTGTGCCCAGCAGTGGAATGTATATGGGCTGTTTATGTTTAAGTTATGTATGTCCTTTACAATATTCATTATTTTGACATACCATACATAACACCACGCCTATTTCCTTTTGAGGTAGGCAGAGACTACGATATTATTATAAAAATTTCTTTCTTCTTTTAATGTCCTTAATTAAATCTAAATTTTTGTTAAGATACACTGTGATGTATATACATCACAGTGTATCTTAACAAAAATTTAGATTACATATGTATAAGAGGGTAGATTCGTAATCATTATTATGTTGATACCTGCGTTCCTACTTACGTGTGTGTTTTTATCTTGAATTAAACGTCGTAGTGAAATGCCGTCGTTTTACTGCTTCCCTATCAAGGTTGCCTAATATAGCCTGGATTGTTACATACATACATAAACTTACGCCTATTTCCCACTGGGGTAAGTAGAGACTATGGAATTCTATTTGCTTCGATCCTAACATACTTCTCTTGTTTCCCAATCTTGCCAACAAACTTGGTAGAGCGTTTACTATATTGTTTTGTTAGTTTCTTATAGTTCGTGCTACCAATAGAAAGCCAAGCAATTCATGCTTATTTTAAAAAAAAAACTAGATTACTAATATAATTCTCTTTTCAATTATCTCTTACATAGTTTAGCCGGACCTTTCCCCTAAACTTTTTATCGCGACAATCAGGATATTAAAGGTTCTACTGCGCTGTCGCGTGGACAGTTTTATGTTTGGACGTTATAAATGGACACTGGGCAAAGGTGGGACTTGACAGATCCTGTCCACCCCGCCATCCATCATCAGCCCATTTCCGTTGGTACCACTGGTTTTTCGTACAATGGGGAGGGTGTGATAGGTATTATTTTTTCATTATTAAGTAGGTATAACGTAACATAACCAATACTTTATTGCACACACAGGACATGAAAAACAAAAGAGAAATAGACAGAGTAAAAATAGGCGACCTTACTGATAAGTAGCAATCTCTTCCAGGCTACTTTTGAGTATAGGAGATATTAACCATCATTTTGTTGCTTGGAGCCTTTTCTGGATTAGTGTCGTACTTACTTGAAAGCAATTATTTGTTATCCTTTTTGTGATTAGATATAAGTACTAATAGGTTGATATCACATACTTAGTAATACCTAAATTATGTAGTAACACTGTCGCATGACCGGCGGATCCCGCCGTAAGGCTGCGTTTCCATTGACGCGGAGCTGTGCGGAGATGTGCAGGAATCGACCAATCGCCGTGAGGGAGAGAGTGACAAAGCGTCTTCGTTTTTCGCTCTCTCGAATGCTGTGATTGGTCAAATCCGCACATCTCCGCTTTTCTCCGCCTATCTCCGCGACAGTGGAAACCCGGCCTAAGTGTCCCCGCTCTGTGATAGACATGGGATAGTCCATCGCCTGGCACTCAGTCCCCCGTGTTGGTACGTGTGCATGATCCAAACACCTCTGACGATTCCGAGCACTCGAGAAGTGCTCACCGATACGGGTCCTCACGGACACCGCCTGAGAGTCGCGGAAGTATGCTGGTGCGTTTCCGTGGTTTCCATCTAGGCGGCAAGACGAACACCGTTGGGTTTTAGTGGGTAGGCGAGATACTAGAGATCCCGGAGTCCCACAAAACACGTCGTCATCACCATGTCGGCGGGTATACGTAAATGCATTTTCCAACGTAAAAAAGAGGTAGGTAACACTGCGATGGTTGATTCTAAGTTAAAATTATGTTTTTCCACATTAAGTCGGGTAACAACTCCCATTACCGATCATACAATCCCATTCATTAGCGTTGGGTCGAAGTCAAAACGGCTCGCCCTAAAAGATTTAACCCTGTTATCGTTCCGTTTCGTAATGAAAAATGACCGGTCACTGGTGGCCCGTCGGTGATAATAGAATCCAAAACGAATGACGACTGACCAGCGACTGACCCAATTCGGGAAAATAACGCTAATTTTTCGACGCCTATGATTTATTATGGGTTAAGCGGATATGGACGCATCGGATAAGGTACCCAACATCCACAATGGGCTTGACGCGTTAACAAAATTGATAGCTCGAGCTTTTCCGCGCCATTTTTGTGTTAGTGACGTACCGTAAAAATTGCACGAAACATTTGCCGCGTGAAAAGTTTTTCATTTCGCTGGTTCGAATTCGGGGAGAAAAAACTCTATCAGCTTAGTATTGAGGCGAATAGAGGTCCAGCTACCTATTAAATTTATTTATTAAAAAAAAGAGGATAACAGACATGACTAAGGTCGCCGTTATCGGACACGATAAGGAGGACTATAGTAGTTTTTTTTACTTTCAAAATCTTGGGTCCTTTACGACCTTTTATTCAAAAATATCAGAAAATTCAATCGTTAATAAAATAAAAAATATGAGGGCTATTGGTATTTCAAATGTATCAATCGATGGAGAAAAACAAGCTCTATCGAATAATGCAATAAAAAATGGCCAAATGTCCCTTACAACAATTGAGATTTCCAGCGACTTGATTATTTCTTCTATGTGCCATCGTAAAGTATTTAACTTTATAGGTATGATTTTACTTAGGTATATTTAACTAAGTGATACAAAATTGCTAGCATCATCAGGCGCTGGGATAATGATTATCACCAGATGGAATGAGGCCCCAATTTCTTTACAACCCCCTGAGGGCCCTTAGCGCCCTCACAACGAGCCCCCATATTTGTTAATGGTCATGTACTTTTTCCTCAAGGATCCTTCCATGATGTAAATTGTTATTGCATGTATGGTGCTTCAAGATAAGAAGTAAATGGAATATAAAATCTCGTCGAAATGAAATTCTGTTGTACTTTTGCGAGAAAATATGAATTTGCGAGGTACTACAATATGAAAAGTCTGTAGTATGAAGTTTAAACATTTAATGGAAATTGTTTTTATGATCAGTAATAATAATTTATATCATCATACAATGGTGGACGAAATCGATAATATTATATTTTTTGTCGTTGAGTGGTTGAGCGTTAAGTACATGATCTGGAGCTCCCGGGTTCGTACCCAGGTGTGTCACAAAAATCACTTTGTGATCCCTAGTTTGGTTAGGATGTTATAGGCACTTCATTGTCCAAAAGTAAGATGATTCGTGCTTGAGAAGACACATTAAGTTGCTAAATTGACGATTCAAAGTGTAGCTATGTTACGTACTAAATAAAGATATTTTTGAATTTTGAATTTGAATTTAAGCTGGTGATCCCGGTTCCCACTTACTAATGTATGTTCGATTAGGCTTTTGGTTGCTCAATAGTAACCCTAATACCAGGGTTGCCGTGGTTGGTTATCTACCTCACAACCCAAACGATAGAAGAAGATTATGATTTAATAGATATTAATTACCATTATGTCTTTTCCTAAAAATACTACACAAGAAGAAACTAACTCCTCCTTAAGCACCTATTTCAAGAGATACGTTTTATAGAAATGTTTCAAAAAAATCAGGCCATTTGCAGTCGGAATTTATAAATTGATAATAAATAAAGAACAAAAACTATTCCGAACCATATTCCATAAAATATCATTTTTGCCTATGAGCCTAGTGGTGAATATGAACAGGATTTTATTTTGATTCAAATATAAATAAAGCATACCTACTGGCGTGGGCCCGCTTTTAAATTTCAATTAATATTTCATGCTGGCTCTCATTGTTGAGTAGTGATCATAAAAAAAGATTTATACTGACTGACTTTGATTTTTTATTTTTTTTTATTTGTTTTTTTTTGATTTATTTTTTATTTTAATAAATAAATATTAAAAAAATATACCTACCGATCCAGTTTGGTATATTTATTTATTTTTTATTTTAAAAAATAAATAATAAATAAATAAATATATACCAAACTGGATCGGTAGGTATAGACTTCGAAAACTCCCTAGTAATCGGGTTGGTTAATTAAGACGTGGAAATGTCATACGTACAGTCATAAGCAATATCATGTACCCACTTTAGAAGCCTGTCGCACTATCATATGTGGCATTTAATGAGACTTACGGTTTAATTTGTCAAAAAAGTTAATGTGACATGGTTGCAAAGTGTAAAATTCGTGACCGTAGAGTATGGACATACAATAATCGAATAAATTATGATTATGATCGAAATATTGTCATTTATCATATTAATTTGGTATGATTTGTTAATTGTTTTTCTTTAAGCAATTTTATCGATGACAAGTGTCAAGCTACATTCTTTTGAGTTTTGAAATTTATAAATAAGTAGGTACTAACTAAATAAAACGATTATTTTACCAACTACACTGTACTTATATAATATGTTTTTTTTTAAAGTAGCAAAACTTTCTAAACAGACAAATCAGGATTGGTAGAGAAAGACTTAGAAGGACGTTCATTGACCAAATTGGGAATGTTCTTAAAAGGTTTATCTTCTTATTTATATGATCAGGTCTGTCCCGGCGCCTGTATATATAAAACGATTGAGGAATGTAGAGAAAGCAAGAGAAGTATGTACGAGTATATCGCGATCCGAGCAATTATGATTCCATAGTTTTTTTTTTACACCGGCGGGAAACAGCATGAAATTACGTATATTTTTAGTATTTTACAAACAAAGGAACCCAATAAAAATGCAATTTTTTCTCCAATTGCTTCAGGCAACTATTTCCATTTGAAGCTTAACTAAATCTTCGGCAGGTAACTGTAAGTAAATGTAAAAGGGTACGCAAGATATACAACTACCATTTGGAGCCATTTGGTAAGACATGTGAACGCCATTATTTTTATAGGTCACTAGATGGCGAAGTCTTTCGCGGACCATCACGTCTTTGCTCTGACCAATGACATAGACTAAAGAATAATACTAGATATGTGTAGAACGGACACTTCCCTCCCCGCACCAAATTGTATCTATTGTAGTATATTTGATTTGATTTGTATCGGTGCCGAGATTTACCACAACCCCGCGCTAGTTCTCAGTATAAGGTAGCGCACGTGGACTATTTGTCTCGCTCGCACTTAGGCGTTAAGTTAGAAAGAGATTTTTGTATGGAGTGTCTTATCAAAAGCGTTGTATTACCAGTATTGCGTAGTTTTTGTGTTAGTCAATTACCGGTATATTTTTTAACGTTACGTAAATAAAATAATATTACGTACCGTTAATTTTGAATGATATTTATTTTGGCAACGATAACACACTTCATTCTGCATTCAGGGTTTGTATTTTATAAAAATAACAATTACTCTTAATAAATAATAATATTTACTCAATTACCTATTTTCAAGATCCGTTAATGCTTGTATTAATCAAATTGTCTTCTTGTAATTGACCTAAATAATACAGTTCTAGAGTATGTCAGCAATTACTGTGCGATTGATTGATTTATGACTGTACAGTCAAGCTGTGGACAGCTGAAAACGACTAGGTTGGTAAATGACTATAATCTATACTAGTGCTATAAGTACGGTCACGAGTACCAATATGTATTCATTTTGAAACCATGTCAAATTAACTTTTTTGAGAAATTCAACCGTAAGTCTCATTAAATGTCAAATATGATAGTGCGACAGGGTTCTAAAGTGGGTACATGATAGTGCTCATGACTGTACAGAGTAATCTTCGAAGTCTTTGAGGTCCTGTGGTTCACCGGCTTGCTTCTCCAACGGGGAGCTCCGGTTCGAACCCTGCTACCGGACTTGAACCAATGATTTTTTTTGTAATAATAAAATAAGAGCAGTTTTCACACAATTGTCTCGACCATGACGATGATGACGATACGGCTCATCTATTTTGGCCTAACAGAAAGCTCGGTGAGGTGTGGGTACTCCGTTCACAAAGATGGATGTAAATCTGAAAAATCTGTTTTGTTCCAGAGGGACTATTGTTTATATGTTTGTATGTGTTTATATGTTTTTTATATGGCTGTATTGTTATTATTTTTTGAGTAAATACTTAGTTCTCTTTTGAAGTCAAATGAATACATTCTGGTGTAAATACCGTTAATCTGTGATGAATTTCAATATTTGATCTTTATTATTCCGTAGAGTAATTATAACAGCACATCAAACTGATGGCTGGTGTCAAATATTTGCATATTTAATTAACAAGTAAGTACGTAGGTGTCAATATTTCATCAGGTGTGTGTCCAATTAATTGTAATTATAATAAATAAAAACTATGAAAGTGATGTAGCCACACCACGTACCTATCGTTCGACAGCAGCTATACCTATACTGTTGTGTGTACTGTCACCAATATAGGTAATGGCTTCGATTCCTGCAGACACCAGGAGGTGTCAATCATCCGTCCCTGTTCTTTTCGGTGAATAAGAAAATGACAGATAGTAAAATTAGAAAATTTTAAGTTATACCCGTCATTTTCTTATACGCGGAAAAGGAAAGGGACGCGTGATTGCCAACTGTTAATTTTAAAATCAATGAATAACCCGGGCGAATAAAATAGGTATCTCGCTAGTATGTAACGCGTTTGACGTGTGCTGCCAACTTAATTCTGCCGGGTTATTGGCCAATATACAAATTTGGAAGGGTTTTAACTTTTAAAATTCCTGCCTAAAATTGACGTGTGTTTCATAATTTTTTAATATTTTTTTTTATAATTACCCGTCCCTTTCCTTTTCGGCGGATAAGAAAATGACAGGTATAATTTAAAACAAAATTAGATGGTGTCTACAGGCAGCACCATTAAGTCTTAAAGTGATATCACTTAGAGTTCAACCTTCACTGGCGCCTACGTAATGACGTTGTAACACTAAGGGCAGTCATTTCGGTAAGAGAGCAATCGTTTTGCTCTAAAGACTTCTGGTTTTATTCGGTTTTGATTGTGCCAATATATTACGAGTTACGGTCGTTTGTCTGGATTAATAGAGGTATGTAAGGCATTTGTAGGAAATGATAGTGGAGGAGGCCTTATAAATTTTGTTTATAGGAAGCTGCGTAGAGTGGAATTAAATTAATGGGCCTAGTGCGACATTATGTGTGCATGTCTTCCTACCACTTTTTGTAAGTGACGGGGGGTATTTATCCGTGACGCATCTTGTCACAAGAGACAGCGTGTAACGACACTACAGTCATGAGGAATATAATGTACCCACTTTAGGACTCTGTCGCACTAACATATTTGACATTTAGTGAGACTTACAGTTCAATTTTTCAAAAAAGTTAATGTGACATGGTACCAAAGTGTATACATATTAATTCTCGTGACCGTACAACCGATATTACACTTTATTTCAACAGCAATAACATCTCAAAAATGAACGTATACTATCTACATAACTTAATGTATATACGTATTTACAACACGAATCGGACTTTTTTTATACAAAATAAATCCTTAGCGAATATGAGTCTATTTGTTTATAGAATGTTTGATAGTAGTTTTCTAACTAAAAGATACTGGCACTAATAATATATTTTTTTATTTCAGCAAACATTCTAACGTCCGGTAATGTTATAAAACGTTCGGTTTCACATGCAACCATTCCTAAAATTAACTGGAAAGTTTGTAATAAATATTTACCACTTTGTGTTCTTAGCTGATTTGAACTCATTGAATACAATACATAAACTTTGTAATAAATATTTACCACTTTGTGTTCTTACCTGATTTGAAAACTTCATTGAATACAATATAGAGGTAGTAAATACTTTCTTCTTCGACGGATAACGTAAGATATAACTAAAAACGTTGTTCCACAATTTATTCCGGCTACTACTTAAGAAAGTAAGTTACTTACTTGTAAATGGGCAATAGAGGCGGTTAAAACCTCTAACATCAGAGTTGGTGAGGTCAGTCATCAGTCATTGTCCTCACAACTCATACGATAGAATTTTTTCTTTATTAGATGACATAACTACCAAAGAAACTGCTTTACTAACACTGCTTGAATCGGCTGCCCATATTTTTGTTAAAGCAGGATGGATAGATTTGGAACGATCTACTTCGTGGCGCTGGGCACTACAGTGCCCAAGGTGTAACACCCGACGATAAGTTCTGGGTACTGTAGTAACAAAAATGATGCGAGCGGATAAGGACCTTTTCTACTTACAATCACCCGCGGAGAAGGCTTCACTTGACTGTACTTTTCAGCTGTGGCATGATGTTCAGTCTTCGGATCCAATAGTCCAAGAGTAGATACCACCGCCAAACTAACTCCAAGAATCACTAGTAGCACCAACGAACAAATGCACATCTTCGACTTATTTGACACTACCATCGCCATTTTAATTTAAGCTTTTTAACACTGGTTTTTGATACAAGTTTGTTTGACACTTGAACAATGAGTTTTCAAGAAACAAAAAGTATAAGTCAAAATGTTTTTAAGAGTACTTACTCTTATAACTTTAGTATACACTCACTTGTTCAATAGCACTTTATTATTACTTTTTATTTACGAGTAGTGTTTATGTTTCAAGTACTTACTCTTTGTTCGTATAATTTAAAATATTTTCGAAGTTTATGCCCATACTTTGTTATTCTTGGAAATGTCATAAGTAGCCTAGTTCGATTGTTTTTGTCAATTAAATCCGATTAAAGAAGTTTTTGTACGGAATCAGCATAAGTTAAATTGTTTGCACTCCCTTCTGGCATCTTAATCCATCGAAAGACTATTCGAATTAAGTATTATTTTTTGTGGAGGTAGTTAGTTTTCTTTGAGGTAATCAGATAGAATGGTCAAAAATTGAAATGGTCCAAAACCAATAGTGCAATGATGATGTGTCTGTTTGGATAGACGGACTTTTTATTAATGTTTGTACCTAATAACATAGTAAAATATCGTATAGGTACAGTATTGGATTTCATTTTAGTATATATAGATGTATAACAATAATTGATTGTAAAATATATTATTATAAAATGATTCTTATTCTCATAAAGGTAACACCCTTATTCTCATAAAGGTAACACCCTTTATGAGAATAAAAATCATTAAAAGGCCTTATCGAAGCAAAATAGAAGTAAGTGCGCAATGCAAACAAATGTCAAATAGCAATATTGTTTTTTTAGATGAATTGCTTTGATGTCACCTTTTTAACCCCCAATGAGACATTCTAGAAAAATGAAAGGTTCTCAAAGTGACAGATATGGTACTGGGGTGAATATGTGTAGCCAGGTACATCTTTCTAGGTATTCATAATGAAATATCGGGAGTCTCATATCCCCATTTAAACGCGGTAAGAACCCGTTATTATGTGTTTTAATTATTCATAATGAACATCAAATATCCCGTTGAAACACATTTGCCTTTCGACTGCGCGGCTGCAATGCATCTGAATGCTCTCGTAAAGATTCTCCACTATGAGCCCGTGTTGCTCTTTGATGCGTTCGGATGGAAACGTCAGTGATTTGAAATGAAATTACCACCAACAGCGCGAAGTAAAATGTAACAGATTTTCTTTATTATAGAAAGAAAATTAAGTACGGATGTGCTACGAAAATATTATTTTAAGCGCGTGCGAAACACATTTAAGGACTATATTAAGGGCTTCATAAATTTCTGATGACTTTCAGGGCGCATATATATCAATTCGTATACACCGTGTATGGCTTCAGTTAGTCCGTGACGACTTGTGGCTTTGCAGCCACCAATAAATATTATGTGTATAGGGCATCTATAGGGTTGAAAAGGCGTAAGTTTACATATAATCAGCAGTTCAAGCAGCCTCAATGAAAAAATATTATCTTTTCTATTCACCTATGAATTCAAAGACTTAAATGTCTATCTACACCCAAGCCATCGGCTTAACCTGTGTGGCTTTTGTTTCCGGTTGCCTTCAGCTAGTAAATTGGTGTCCTGAACCTATCCAGTACTAATCTGACAGATAGTAGTGTTGAATCACGAAATTGTCATCTCTTGGGGGCTTTTGGTATTAAAAGTATACGACCGCATTAACAGGACTTAATTATTCAAAACTATAGGGATAATTTCACAATTTACTTTATTGCCTTAAAAACGTACCAAAAGAAAACAAAATAAACAATGATATCCAAAGGAAGCCATGGGACTAATGAGGTGATTTAGAATGTTACTTGAATTAAAAATGAACTTTAAAATACCTGGGGCCTGTTTAATGAAACTTACAATTGTAAATTTGATGTTCATTACGTAGCTATTATGAAATTGCAAAATATTCGTGATCACACACTCCGCAATGTACATAAAATTGTCATTGTAATTTACAATTGTAAGTTTTATTTAAACAGGCCCCAGAACGTTAATTCATGCAGAATGTAGACGAGAATGTAAACTAATAAGATTGACACCGTAACAGTTGTAACTGCTATCAGACACTTATCAGTCAGATTGGTTATATATAATTTGGTTATATATAAGTGGCGATACAGATCCTAGATTTCGTTTTAAGGCGAGGAAGACTGATAGGTATCTTCGACATGGAGAGAATTTACACAGAGACTGCACCTAGTACGAGTTAGAAACTTCAATAGATTCGGGCTAAAAGCATTGCAAGTACAGAATAATCCAGGAATACGATTCGAAGGAATGCCTTTTAGAATTAAATGTTGTAAATAAGTGAGCGTGTACTCGTTACCTTTGCGTCCGTGGATTCAAAATCATATACTGACTTAAACAGTTTACTGTACGGTGTGCCAAGGGATTGGTAATGTAAATAATATACAGTATGACGTATTTTATATATTAATATGTAAGGATGAATGTTATTTTCTTTAATGGTAATTTTCAAACGTGCTATTTTATGGTTGACATCTTAGTAAAGGAAAAGTTGGTGACAATAGCTAACAAAGACAGAAGGGGACAACATTGTTTTAACATTGTTAGTTAACAAAATAATAATAATAAATATGAAATATTGAAATAGAAAAAAGGCAAAGTAATATTGCAGAATACTACCAATCGCTGTCTTACCGTTTATCCCAGGCATATATTTTTAATTCATTAGTCAAGTTTTAAATGCGTCGTTTGTAAATTCAAGTGCCTGCTAAAATGTAAATAGCAGTTTGTATTCTAAAAGTATAAGTTGTATAAACTTTATAAGGCGAGGGGCACTTTACGTACAATTAATTTATGGTCTAAAGCTGAAGAAAATAATTACGATGTTAAATTTACATATAGAGGAAGAATCTGTAAAGTAGCGCTGAAGGCTCTAAACGTTGTACCGAGTGAGAGCCTTCAGCGCTCCCCATTTGTCCGGCCAAGTAGTTAATGCCATCTGCGGCAAATCTACAATAAGTCACGTCAAAAAAAAAGTAGGTACCTACCCATTAAACTATTTCATAATATAATCTTTAAGAGCTTCACGCGATATGTAAATATGATTTAGTAGAATATTTCTTATTTAGTCGTGAGTTTATAATTAAAGTCATTTTGAATTTGATTGCTTATAAGATTCATTTCAGATTACTAATATTAAGATAAATAAAATACTTTATTTAGTACAATGAATACAAGAGCCTACTTTAGATCAATCAAGTTCAAAAGCATGAATAAATCATTCTTATTCCGGCCTTAGGATGAATATGTCCAAGACCAAGATAATGGCGGTCAACGTCCCATGTATCGGAGCACGTAATTACCCAATTGAAGTCATTGATGGATAGGTAGGTACGTATACCTTGGACGTGTTCTATCCTTGGACCGGAGGTCTCAAAGCCAGGAGATATCTCGACGAACTTAGGAAGCTCGACGATGTTGAGCACATCGTCAATCCAAAATTCCTCAATACATGAAGACTAAGGTGTTCAACTAATGTGTTCTACCGATTCTCACGTATAGTGCTGAAATATGGACGCTTACCAAAGAGCATATGCACAACATTAAAATTGCACAAAGAGCTATGGAGAGTTTCATGTTAGGCATCTCCCTCGTTGATAGTGTACCCAATGTTGATATCCGTCGAAAGACGATAGAGGAAATACGCCGGACACTAGGCAAAACGTGAGAATCGGTGGACAAAGGCCGTCACAGAATGGTGACCACGAGATGAGAAAAGATCAGTGGGCAAACCAGCGGCCCGGTGGTCAAATGACAGCGTTGCAAGGGTGGGAAAGTTATGTATGACGTTAGCGCAGGACCGGAAAGAGTGGTGTAAAATGGAGGAGGCCTATACCCAATAGTAGAATGATGTGGGCTGATTGATGATGATGAAAAATACAAGTATATTCACATAAAAATAGAAATGGTATTGGAAAGTATGATGGAATTACAGAGTTAGTGAAGCATTTTATCTTGCAGAAACATGTACTCGTAAAAGCAATTGAAAATGCGTAAGAATTTTCTGGAATATTAAAATCGATATAATCAACATTAGGTAGTCTTGAATCTTTCTGCTTTATATTCATTAGAGGTAACTTATCAATATTGAATTCAATATTGAAGTACTCTAAATTTGGGCTTTAGCAATTCAAATACTAAATTTAATCGAAGCAAAATATCCTATAATATTTCAACTGTATTTTCCTGATTTCTGTGAAACAGAACAAGCAATAAAACTTATGTGATCCGATTTCGGGTTAAATCATGTTGTGGTTACACTTAATTAGACTAAATTGGAAATTGTACTAATGTATTTGGTAATTTTAAAACATTGTGGTTAGGATAGGTGTCTAAATCACTGACTAGGTAATTAATCACAAAAAACATTTTGTAATCCCTATCTGATTGAGGAAAGAAGAAGAAATATGATTGGACATAATAATACATGACGAATTTATTAAAATATCATAGAAGGGAAGCTATATGGAAAGAGAGGAAGGTAACACCAAGAACAGATTAAAGAGAAGGTGAACATCGTGTCTCGTCATGTTATAAGGAAGTGAAAGAATCGGCCTTTGATAGAAATGAACGGAGAATGCTAACGATGATGATATATAATTAGGACATTGAAGGTTGATCACCCGATTGTCCGAAAGTATACTTTCAGACGACCCGTGCTTCAGTAACGTACCCCACGTTAAGTAGTCGGTACCGGCTATTATTTACTTAAGTAAGTATGTAGTCGTTACCTGAGCTGTGGCAGCTCAATAGTAACCTTGACACCAGGATTGAAGAAGAAGATCAACATAGATTGATTTTTCGCACAGATCACAATGGTTAGAGATAATTTGTGAGATTGAATCTCTCTTGCGTTATCCAGTTTTCACGGGGGCCACTTACTTATCCTAAAGATTTGACAAGTCCATCAGGCCTAGCTCGCTATGGAAGCGCCACAAGACGCGACGCGAGATAAAATAAGGTCCTTGGTACACGTGACTACCGGGATATCCGCGATTTTTTTCAAGACGTCGCACTCAAAGAAAATGTCTTATTAAGAAGAGCCAAGAAAAAGAAAATACAGATACCTATGTTCATATATAAGAAGTGAGACAATTGATAGATTTTACATCTTTTTGAGTGACGAAGTAAGTATACTTATTTAAGTATTACTCCTATATCTCGCATACCGTGAGATAGTCCATAACTCGCGCTTTGATATTTACTCGCTCTTATCGCGCCCTTAGCATGCTAGGCCTGCAGGTTTTTTACGGGAGCGACTGTCTATCTTGACTCTTTCTTAGCTCTTTTGAAATCCCCACAATTTCAGGTTACGCCTTCGAAACTAATTTTCCCTTCATCTTTTTAATTCATTGGAAAATATATGAGATTACGTTTACGAAACGGAATATAGTAACAGAAATACTAACCCCTAATAAGGTTAGCAGAGCCACAAGTATTGAGAAGTGAAAAGGCAACTTGCAGTCAGTTTTGATAAGTATAAAGTGGTAAGATCGATACAACTAAAGTATTTATAAAATGGACGCTTGGTATTATCTAATGATCCAACATTAAAAATAAAACATATATTATTATTTGAATCATTAGTCCACAAACAAACGGTCCCAAACTTGTAATTATTTTATCTTCAATTTACATTAATTTCAATCCTCTTTATCTATAAATAGCATTTCTGCCTGGTAAATATTTTACATGAATGCATATTTATGGGTTACTTCGGTACAGATTCCGTTTAATAAATAAATAATGAGTATTTTGATATTGCTATTTATTAACATCAAAGATGTTGTGTAGATAAAACAGTTATAATTATTAAGGGTGTTGGGACCTCGCTCAGCAACAGTAGATGGCGTAAGTATAGCGGTGATCGAAATTATTATTTTTGTCATAGATAAATTAAACTAAATGAGCTCTACACCTTTTTGCCACTACTTGAACGTCTCGAGAACCTACAAACAATAAAAAATATTATAAATCCTTCCTATTTTATTCAGGTTTACTCTGGGTCTGAAGTTACGTCATCTTTTTGTTACAAATAACCTTTTCCAAAACATTTTTAATATGTAGTTTCTAATAATAAGGAATAAAAATAACATTTACTTAAGTAGGAAGTTGACAATATCTTTAGAGCCAGAGGTTTTATGAATAAATAGAAAAAATCGTTTTAAGTAACTCACTTTTAAAACTTCACACACTTAACAAATATTAATGTATTTAATTCGTTATATTGTGAACCTTCATTGTTCAAAATTTCTTGTTTGTGATTTGTGAGGTAAATAAATAAATAAATATTATTAATATAGACTTAACAAATCTGAGTAATGACGTAAAAATGCAACGTTCCGATTGCAATAATAAGTTACTTCTATCAATTTAAGGTTTACAATTATTTATTGAAAGTCATAGAAAACGTGAATCTTATGAAAATGTTATAAACGGCCCAAGTACTATTAAGTGGGTACTTATGAATGCGTACGATAGGCCAGGTGGTTAATTTAACATTAATGTTTAATTTAACGATATGTTTTACTGGAATAAGGTTAGAAGTTAAATAGAACATGTAAATAAGAACGATCCATAAATAATGATTGTTTATGAAGACTGTGAATTGAAAGATTTTATGTTAGCAAGTAATTTGTGGTTGAATAAATTTATCTTTTTCTTTTATTAAATAGGTATGTAAGTATGTGTCTTCATTTTTATCCTTCCGTTTTTTATTCTATTTTGTAAAAGGCCAACGACTTTAGTTATGTCTGTTTAGCTTGACTTTAGTTTTCTTTCAGCTTCTTTTCCCCGGCTACACAGGTTGTCAGAAGCTGCAATAGTTTTAGGCGGATGAGATGTTCGTTATGTAAAAAATATCATTTAAAAGTGTAACTATGTTACCTACTGAATAAAGATATTTTTGAATTTGAATTTGTATGTGTAGATTGCAAAGTGAAAATATGAGTCAATTTTAGTTCTTTAAAAATTCATAGACTGATTTACATCAATCTTATAGACACAATGTAACAAATCTCAAAAATAAAAAAACGTAGTATTCAAAATTACCTCTCGAAAACACTAAGCTTAAATACATCTCAAGTGCCTTTTGAACTTTATGAGCAGTGACATAATACTAGCACATTAAGCACTTTAGGAGAAAACGCGTCAATTTTATAATATTATTAATTGCGTCAAATGGCATTTCGACTAAAACCACTTTCAACGGGACTTAGTTCCGGTGCTCTGCGCAAATCACCACTACGCCTTATAACCTAGTCCACGTTACACCACGAGCTACTAAAATACTCAGGTATTTACACTGTGAATGCTCAAAACCGCGTTCACTCCAGAGTTCACAGTCTAATGGTTGATGTTCACACTCATAGTTCGATCTACGTTCTGTGTTCACAACTCACTGGTCGCCTTGATACTGAAATCTGGTTGACGCAGCAGCATCAGCTGTTAAAATAAGTCGATATCTCTGGCGCCGACCAGTCTGCCGGATCGACCTCGTTATGAGAACGTTTTTCGCCCTAACATGGAATTGAGAAAAATCTCACTGGACCGAGAATAGATTTGAAAGGATTCTATCTGACAAGGTACATTTCTATTCTTATTCATAAGGCTTTTGAATATACTCTTCAATGAATAGAATTTGAGGTGGATTTCAAAAAAAAACTTTTTGAAGTTAGACCATGGACATGATTTGGGATCAGCTGCTGTAAAAGCAAAAAATACTTGATCGTGTTTAAATTCTACGATTTTTTTGAGTCCAAAAAAAGGACCAAAGCAGGCTCCTTACAATTCCAATCCGTATACAACCAACATAATTTGACTGCGTGAGCCTTAGAGTGTCAATAAAAAAACCCAATCTTCTACAACGTTGCTTGCTGTCAGGACTCAACGCTTTTTTTTTTTTTTGTAACTAATTATTCTAATTCTATTTGTGAGAACCTTTAATTGGTTCTGATGTTGTTATTCCAGTCTTTAACTTGTTTTTGATAACTGTTGGTTCTCCTAGAATTAAAAAATAAAATAAAATACCTAAATAAAATATCGAAAGCTCAAATAAAACTGGATGGTGTGCCCTACAGTTTGCAACAACAAGTAAATAGATAATTTAACATATTATTTTTAATAGTTCATATGTGATAAAATAATTTAGTAAATACATTATTTCATACCAGTTTTCAGAAGTTACCAGTAAAAGGCATACTTTTTTTGGAAAATAATAAAATGCTCTTAAATTTTCAACTGTGTCGACGTTCCCAAAGGTCCTTCAATTAGGGGCCTACCGCAACTAATTAGGCATTAGCCGAGTATTTCGGGTTCCCATCGAGATCAAGTAGTAATCCTGTTTGTTCTCGGGGCTATGGCGTCGCCCAGTCTGTGGATCTGACCTCGTTATCTTTCCAATGTCGTACTCAGACAAACGGCTTTTTCTTAAGCCTTCTGTGAATACACGCGACAAAGCCGACGAAGCAGGCAAACCTAATTATAGAAGGTTTTTGCTTTGAGAATAAATCTTCTGCCATGTAATAAGCACTGCTTATTTGCCCGTACTTTGTATTTCTTGGGTCCTTACCTACTTTTCTAGGGTCCTAGTTGACATTTATCTGAGCTTTATTTCATAAAGCTACTTTAGAAAACACAGCTGAAAAGTTGATATATTTTGTTTAAGCGACAGGTAAGTCAACAGTATTTTCTGCTTTCATAAAAGTAGGACGTGTTACAGTAAATATAGCATCGTCTTTCTTTCAAGTGTCCTATGTGACAAGAACCGATAGACCGACAGGTTGTACGAAGTTCATCGGTTTTATATTGGTTCCCATTTTGCATGAGCAACAGGTTGCTTTCACTGGAAAGTATTGTTAAGGTTGCGAATATATTAAATATTACCAATCCTCTGCTATAACAGAGTGCTTATGGAAGTTACAATTATACACAACGAAACAATTAATATTTGAAAATTTAAAAACTCCAAAATGCATTTTATATGAAGATGCTTCCTTCTGAGCTTCATTATATTATTTGTATTATTGACTTGTTCTTTAACGATTTGTGTATGTGCTGTTAGGTTATAAAATTGAATACTTTGATTACTTTTTGTATTTTATGTGTTCTCGGAAATAAATTGATTTGATTTGAATGTATTAGATAGGTAACAACCCCCTACTCCTTCAAGTCTGTCAACGTAGTTTCCTAATTTAGTTTGTTACTAATAGTCTTAGAACCTACTTAAAGGCTGACTTTTGTTTTATTTATTTGGAAAATTCGGATTCCATCCAGCTAATATAAAAAAGTTAGCTTATCAGATCTTATTTTAAATTAACATACTTACCAAACATCGACCTTATCAGTTGTATACTAACGATTATAAGTCCATATAAAATTGAAAAAAAAAATTATAGCGCGTACGATGCGGAAGAGTTTCGGAGCAAAGGTATTAAAATCTATGAATAGAGGCAAATTATTTTTCAACAAAAGTTATTCAAAAGTTAATATAGGGCTTAAAAATATGTTTTAAAATAAAAGTTAATAATAATTATAGTGCTTTAAAATAAAAGTTAATATACTTAATGTGTAACTGGTTTCAATTATTATTAAGCTTACAGGCTATAATTTATTAATGGACTGTAATATTATCGCAAACTAAAATTATATTGTAGCCATTTTGAAACCTCGTCGCTTGTAAGAGGTATCTAAATAAAATGGCTAGGTAAAACTTATCCTAAGAGTACTAACATTAAGGTGATTCGTTTTCCATACAAAAGTTGATGCAGTGCTACAGGAAAACGGATAGAGGAATATTGTTATAAAACCGATAAATAGTAATATTTTGGTGTATTATTTTCGCAAACTAACAAAAATTTTGGATCCGAATACGAGAAGTACCATATTTCAGACCCTCAATTTTGATCAATTCTACATTTGTAGTGGTGCAGATTACAGTGTATTTGCTGAGCGTGTAGTGGTGTCAATGTTAGTTTGTGTGCGTGATAGTTTTTTTTCTCTAAAGGCTTTGACTACTTGACAAGTGTAATTAGAATGTCAGTGACAATTTATAAAGAGATTTTGTATGAATAAATAAAAACTAAAAATACTACAATCTGAGAAACGCATATTATTTAAACATTTTAAATAATGGGTAAGTACCGTGTTTTAAAAGAGGACATATATTATAATAAAAAATCAATACATAAAATGAAATGGCTGTATGGGCATAGTTCATTTTGCCTTACCCTTCGGGGAAAACCAAATCAAAAAAAAAGTTGTTGCATTTGCCGGCCTAAATAGTAGTCATTTATAATTAATTGTTTTTCCATCCAACATACAGATTTATTTATATTCTCTTTGCCGCGGACTTTTTGGTGGGACCGGGAATGGGAAGGTTGCTTTTATAATAAAAACACACTTCACAAGAGTATTAAGTTGTTTATTTTCCTTTCTTGGCACGATTTGACAGAGTTTCCACTAAGACTAGTGTTTTGTGGTCGAAAGGTTAAAGCGAACTGCCCCTCTTGGCCAAGTGCAACCCTTTATATTGACTTGCCGACTATCAGTGTTGCCATTTTATTATTATAGTTTTACCGAAACGAGCGAATGAACGAATAATCAACTTGTTAAGAATGTTAAAATATTCAAATTATTAGAAAACCCTACACTCGACCATCCTGACAACGTGTATGTCCCCATACACGCTCCATGTGGAAACCCTACACTTGGCCAAGAGAAAAACAAGCGTTTACTTAAAGACTAATTTATCAAAGATAAATTATCCATCACCTTGTTACCATTATAACAGGTACTAAAATATGGACTGCTAAAAAAAAACAAACATTAAGCCAACAACAAAAAAATAATTGCAAAAACATAAATCAAAATGATTATATTTTGTAGTAAGAGTAGATAAAGTATCTAATATGAATTTTATAGTGTTATAATCATTCCATTAATATGTACACTACTCATACTGATATTATTATATTTAACATACATATATTTTATTATCCGATAATAATATTCTTTTACTTAGGATCTTACATAATTAACACCACATTTTCAATAAGAGTATTTTACATAATTATGAAAATAAATTAAGTTACACGGTTATTTAATATACGCAGGTAAAGGTGATGTATTTGTAAACAACAAATTCTTACGTAACTTCATGGGGAAGAAAATATAATGTAATTAATTTACTTAGGATACAAATTCAACTTAGCACACCAATCTACTAAATCATTTTTTTTTTTTTATTGTACCCGACCGCATTACTTTGCAAGCCGATCAATTATCATCCTCAAACTGAGCCCGTGACGTGAACATTCGGTTCTTTCGCCCAGCTCAAGTTTTTCTTCTAGGGTGGGCCTACGACGACATGAACCATTCAATTCTCATTGTCGCATTAGGCCTTTCCTTCGGTTTTCAACGGTGTGAATCATTTCTCACATCCAGTCAACTAGTCAAGCCCGTGACGTGAACCAATCAATTCTCACGCCCAGCTTAAGTCTTTCTTTATCCTTTTGGTGCAAGCCCGTGACGTGAACCAATCAATTCTCACGCCCAGCTTAAGTCTTTCTTTATCCTTTTGGTGCAAGACCCTGACGTGAACCAATCAATTTCCACGTTGGGTCTGAAACAATAATTAGAAAGAAACTGTAGTAATCAAAGATAGCTCCTAATTACACGAAGCAAAGGTAATTATCACTACGCATCACTCTGTTCATCGGGGTCGCTATCATCATCACTCGACTTATGGGAACCGGAATCATCGTCGAGTTGTAAAGCTGCCACATGCACCCAAGGTAGCATACGGTCAGCTGCCACTGTAGTGGTACGTTTATTCGTGCTGTTATTAAAACCTGGAATTGACGTTACCTTATATCTGTCTTGTCCTAATACTCTAGCAATTCTAAATGGTCCAATGTAAGAAGGAAGGAGTTTTTTACTTCTCCCATCATTATTGAAGGAGACTTTAGTGATCTTAACTAAATCGCCTTCGTTATAAATTTTAGCAGGACGTCTATTCAGGTCGTAACGCTGCTTTTGCTTCTCTTGTTCCGAATCTATTCTCTCCTTCACCTCGGACCTAACAGTGGATAAATCATCATCTTTTCTAGTATCGTTTACGATTTCATTTAAGCAGGGATTTATTTCACTGTTCATGGTTGTGCCAAACATAACTTCTGAAGGTCTCTTACCAGTTGTTTTTTGGATAGTATTGTTGAGTCCCCACTGAATCTTCCCTACCTGACAATCCCAATCCCTCTCATCATGTCTCAGGTTTTGCGCCTTCAATGAATTGAGTATAGTCCGGTTATATCTCTCTACCTGACCGTTTGACCTCGGACTCGCGACTGCATTCAATATTTGCTTTATGCCCTTATCATAGCAATATCTTTTAAATGTATTAGACGTAAAGCAACTACCGCGATCGCTAATCAAACGGTCAGGCATACGAAATGTGTAAAATATGTCGTCGAGGATGCGAATCACATTTTGGGTATTAGTGTTTCGTACCGGCTTAATAAATGCAAATTTGGTAAACGCATCTATCACCACAAGAAGGTAGGAGCAACCTCGTTTAGACTTGACGAAGGGGCCGAGATGGTCGATATGCAGGGTGTGGAACGGCGATTCAACTTTAGCGATTGGATGCAAGAAACCTTCGTTATTATTTGCACTTTTCTTTGCATATGCACAATCGATACAAGCGGACACGTATTTCTTGACAAACCGTGATAGCTTTGGGAACCAATAGGTTTTTTTAATTCTATCCAACATTTTTTTCAAGTCCTGGATGTCCCATGTCATCGTGATTCATCCTGCATATTTGCCATCTCGCCCCCTTCGGCACTACCCATCGGATGTTTTCTTTATCACCGTTGATATACCTGTAAAGTTTATTGTCTCGTAAAATATAGTTATCTTTGATATGTTGAAGCCCAGTTAAATCAAGATCCTTCTCCAAAATTTGTTTTATTCTTTCCAATTCAGAGTCTCCTAACTGAAGAGTATGCAGCCAGTCTTCGCCATTAATAACCATTACTCGAGGACAATCTGCCGTTTCATCAGGAAGAGGGTTTCGAGAAAGTGCATCTACATGCGACATTTTAAAACCGGACCTATATTCGATTGTACAATTGAATTCTTGAAGCAGCAACCACCACCGCGCTATCCTCGGTATAAGGTCCCGCTTTAGGAAAGTAGACCTCAGAGCACTGCAGTCAGACACAATTTTAAATTCTTTACCTAACAAGTAGACTCGGAATTTCTCCAACGAACGAACTACTGCTAACGTCTCCAATTCATAAGAGTGATAATATTTCTCCTCTGGCGACGTTCTCCGACTACAATAGGCAACTGGCCGAAGTGAACCGTCTTCCTTTGATCGTTGCAGAAGCATACCGCCAACGCCATTCTTGCTAGCGTCGGTATGTAATTCTGTTTCGGCTTCATGGTCATAGATAGCTAAAACTGGTCGCTGGACTAATTTTAACTTAAGTTCCTGAAAAGAATTTTCTTGTTCATGACCCCACTTCCACACACTGTCCTTTTTCAATAAACTCATCAATGGCGATGCTATCTGAGCGAAGTTTTGGATAAACTTACGAAAATAGCTAGCGAGACCTAGGAACTGTCTGATATTATGAACATTTGTTGGCTGCGGGAAGTCCAACACAGACTGGATCTTCTTTTCACCAGGCCGGACTCCTAAGGCTGAAATTTCGTAACCCAGGTAATCGATATTATCACTCAAAAAGTCGCATTTTGCCAAATTTAATGTAAGATTTGCCTTGCTCAGTAATTCTAATATGTCTTCGAGCCTATCCATACATTCAGCGGGGTCTTTTCCAAAAATGAGTACATCGTCCATATAGGCCGTAGCCTTGGTAAATCGAGCCGACCCTAGCACTTTGTTTATCATCCGTTGAAAGACCGCTGGGGCATTTGCCAGTCCGAACGGCATGCGATTAAACTCGTACAAGCCGTCCGGGGTGACAAACGCCGTTAGATGCCTGCACTGCTCCGATATTGGTACCTGATAGTATCCCGATGCTAAATCGAGTGATATAAAACAAGCTTGTCCTGACAGTCTCGCTAGTTCATCTTCAATGATAGGCATCGGGTATCTCTCTTTCACTGTAATAGAATTTAACATTCTATAGTCGACACACATCCTCGAAGTTCCATCCTTTTTTCTGACTAGTATAATGGGACTTGCGTATTCCGACATGGATTCCCGAACTATTCCCGCATCCATCATCTCGGCTACCATAGACTGAATTTTATCACGCTCATGGTGGGATAATCGGTAAGGACGATAGACAATCGGACGTTGGCTGTTTAATTCTATCGTCATTTGTGTCACTTCTGTACAACCCAAATTTTTCAAATTTGTAGCAAAACAATGCTTGTATTGTTTAAGTATGCCCATAAGTCTTTGTCTATCGTCTTTACTTACCGATTTTCCCATACGAACATCCTGTAAATTAATATCTTGTCCATCAGTGCAATACTCGTCTGTAGATTCTGCGACACCTGGAACCTGCAACACTATCCTTTGTACAAATTCCACCCGCTCGCCTCTACCAACAACGAAGTCCCTTTGAATCTTACAAGGTATCGAGCATGGATAAACAGGGATGTCCAAGAATCCTTGATGAACCTGATAGACACCTCCAGCAATGATAAACTCCTGGCCCGGAGCTCCTACGATGTTGTTGTTCAGTATCAAACAACCATCTAAATCCGTGTCGACACGTGCCCTCATTGATGCAGGCCCATGGAGTTCAACATCCGTAGCAATTCTAACTCTTCTAGCCCGTAGATCATTAGTTTCCGGATCAACCATTGGGATTTCCGACTCTATCCCACGAAATTGTAAGGTACGTGAATCCTTGTACACAATGATGTGTGGCTGCTCAGAGAATGATTGACCTATTAAAATCGATTTATCTAGGTAATTATCATTGACAACCCTGCATGCGACCTCCGCTGCAACACCATCTACCACAATGTTTAAAAACAAAGTACCCAACGACTGCACTAAATCATTCCCAAAACCCTTCATAATAGTAGGGATGTTATTGTGTTCCAATCCCAGCTTTGCAACTATAGAGCTCTTTACCAGTGTGACCTCGCTTCCAAAATCAATAAAACCCTCCACTATCATGTCATTAACCTTTACTTGCTTGAAAAATTTCGCGTTAGGATTGGAACTAGATATGCACATTGTCTTTGAGGGCATGCCATTCTTTTCCCCTACATTCGATGATTTGGAAAGTTCTCGGCAATTGTCAGATTTATGGCCTATCTTATAGCACTTGGTGCATTTAACTAACGGCTTAGAACAGTGTAAGTACGGGTGACCTTGTTCTTTACAATTGAAGCAAAACAAGGGACCACGCGATTGATTAGACTTAATCTGGTTAATTTTTGAATTGGATTGTACACCGTTCCGGTTATAATTACGGTCAACAGGTTGAACTTCCTTGTTACTCATCAAGAATTGCAAGAGTTGATCAGGCTGTGTGCAGCGAAGCGCCAAAGCGCTGGATTTCATGGTCCTATCCGAGATACCGTGTATTATACAGTCGACAGCACGTTTACCCGTGATGTCACACTGACCCAGTAAGGCAAGTTTCTCATAGTAGTAAACTTCGATTGGTTCGCTAAATTTACTTTTACGTTTGAGCATATCTTCCAGGATTTGGCCGTAATTCTGCTCGCAAGGGAAAGCATTCATCAATTTCTCTTGCCACTCTTCCCAAGAATGCAATATTGTATTCAACCCCTCGTACCAAACTCTAGCCAAACCCTGGAGTTTCTGCATCGCGAAATGTGTAGTGGTTTTGTCGTCCCAACCGTACACGCCGGCACATTCGTTCACTTTACGCAACCAAATGTCTATACGCTGGTTTTTAGCGGACGGGTCAAAATTAGGAAGAATATTTTTATTGTCAATACCTTTCGAAACTGTCGGTTGAGACGAAAAACCACCTTTGACAGAATTTATTATATCAAGAACATCTTTGATAGAAAATGTAGGAGTACATGACCTTTTATTTGGCGGCGCGTAGTAATCCTCTCGTTCCTTGATCCGCTCCCGGGAGCTTAACCTCGGTTCGAGCACGCTGCCTCCACGTGGTCGTGATGGACTTTTGCTCCGATCCAGCCCCTGGCTCGGACGATGGCTGCTGCCTCTAAGCTGATGTGACTGGCTCTGGTTCAGTCTCCGCGGCCGGCTGGAACGCAGGCTGCTACCTTCACACTGATGTGGCGGGCTCTGGTTCTGTCTCCGTGACCGGCTGGGACGATGGCTGCTGCCTCCACGTTGACATAGTGGACTTCGGCTCCGACTCAGATTCCGCCGCTGGCTGGGACGATGGCTGCACCGGCTCTCTCTCGCTAGCTGTAGCTCGCGTTCTAAAGCACGCAGCTGTCGGTGCTCGTCTTCCCTCTCTTTCTCACGCTCTCGAAGTCCCGTCTCCTGACCGCTGTACTTACTGTGACTTTGAGTGTGGCTTCGATCAACACTAGATGTCGTCGCATGTTCTCGATGCAATCGACTCTCCCCAGGTGTTCTTAAACGATGTCGACTTTGGTTTCGACTCCGATTGGACAAGCTGGTATTATCATCGCTATCCTTCTCCATTCGAGAACCTTGCTTTTTCGTAATCCCACTTCTGAAGTATAATAAAAACACACTTCACAAGAGTATTAAGTTGTTTATTTTCCTTTCTTGGCACGATTTGACAGAGTTTCCACTAAGACTAGTGTTTTGTGGTCGAAAGGTTAAAGCGAACTGCCCCTCTTGGCCAAGTGCAACCCTTTATATTGACTTGCCGACTATCAGTGTTGCCATTTTATTATTATAGTTTTACCGAAACGAGCGAATGAACGAATAATCAACTTGTTAAGAATGTTAAAATATTCAAATTATTAGAAAACCCTACACTTTCTTCATTGAATAATCTAAATAATCAATACGAAGTGGTATTTTGTGGTTAATGATCACATTAAGTTAGTCGGAAAACATTCCCGATAGTATTATTAAATCGGAATATTCAATAAACAAAGTGTACCCCGTACCCCGTGTAAACAAAGTAAGCGGCTTGTTGCGCCAACAAGCCGCTTACTTCGTTTGGGGTTCGGAGTAGGAGTCTGTGTGGGGGCTTAGGTTTCATCATTTCATTAATCATCATCAAGAAAAAAAAACACAAGACATGGCTGTATGGGCATAGTTCCCTTTGCCTTGCCCTTTGGGAAAAAAAAATAAGATAAATTTTGAAATTCTTATGTATAATAAACAAACATCACAGACATCATGACAGATCTAAAACTAACGAAAATCTTTTTTCTATTTGACTTATTTATGAATTTTAATCAAGAAAACGTGATAATAAGTTCGACAGCAACCAGTTCAGGTCCCCGAAACAGCCCATTTCAGGCCGCGTATATATGGAAATACTACTTCAATACGTCCCAGCCTCGTCTTTTTTTAACGTCCTCGTTAAAAAAGACGTCCTAACCTGAACTAACTAACCTAATAATAAACACCACGCGCAAATATAAGTCCAGAAATGCGCTGCAAGTCGTCTGGATTGGGCGCGAAAACAACATAGAATTCGATTAGCTGCTAAGTGTCCCGCATGCTATAACCAGCTGTCACTGACATACGTATGAAGTCCCGCGGATTTTATTGGAACTAAATGACAAGTCATAATAATTATATGCGGATACTGCGACATCAGCGCCGTGCTTGCGGGACGTCCTGAAGCGCTATTACATCTTTCAAACGCGATGCGTCAAAGTTTGAACCGACGCAATTTAGGAAAAATCTACCTTATTATTACTGTACTGTGATCGTTATTTGTAAAATCATACAATACATATACACAATTCTTTATACACAATATAATTATTATGACATATTGTGGACTTTTCGGTAGACCTACAAAAAAGGAACAATTCAATCATACATTGTTTTGTTATATCTCAATGGGCTCAGGCAGCGTTTTCGCCGAAAGCTCCAAGTCGGCTATATTTGTAACGATAATTATGTTTGACATTCATCATCATTTTTGAACCATTTTATACAAAAAAAAATACTTGTATAAATTATATACCCTAAAGCACGCCCATGAATCACTCTACTCATTGGTGAAAACCGTATGAAAATCGGTTCAGTAGTTTTTTAGTTAGCCGCATGTTCACTGATGCGATTAATGCCTGTTAGAATTTTACAAAATAAAAAATACGGAAATTACGGAAGGTACTTTAGTGCAAAGTACATTATTGTATAATTATAATTATTATTGGTAAAAGTGATACTTTTTGAAAATTCCGTAACAAATAGACGGGTTCGCCAAATTCAATTGTAAAAAAAAATACATAAAGTAAAAACAATTAAAACATGCACTTGGGTTTGAACCGTGAAACTTAAGAATGGCGGCGACTGCTTTACCAAATGCGCCATTTAGAAGTTAGAAGTAGACTTCAAATTATGCATCTCTTTTAATAGCTAACCTAGTTCGCATGTGTGTGTGACAGCTTCGTGTTTGTACACAAATTGAAATGACACCAACTTTTGATGCAATGTTTTAATATGATATCTGCAGTAAATACTTTAAAATTGTAGCTTAACTTAAAGATAATGTATGTAAGATTTCGCCACCTAACATTTCACTGGGTCAGAACTCAACACTAAACGAATAAATGGAAAAAAATACGAAAACTGCAGAAGTAACGCCATCTGCTGACGCAGCGTTACCTAGCTGACTGAAATGCATCACCTTAAATAACAGAAATAGCTCTTCCATTAAAGAGGGGTTTGTTGAAACTTGAGCTATAAATACTAGGATTAACTGTCGGCAGATTTTTCCATTTGGACGCGTAATGTTTTCCGAACTTTTGGATTAAATTGGCTTAAACGTCAATCCTGGACAGAATTAAAACGAAAGCTCATTGCGCTTGGTTAAATAGTAAAAATATTTTTCAGTAAAATTTGTTTGTTACGTACGTATTATAATGTTCTGGTAGCCATATTTTTTTTTGTTTTGTAATACGTATGAGTTTGGGTGTAGTTTTCTTCTCTCGTTTGGATTGCCAGATCAATGAACGACCTCGTTAACTCTGGTGCTTATTAAGTCGCCAAAGGGCCCTGCCTGACATCGCTCATCTAACCATTACATACTTTGTTAAGTAAATGTAGTCGAGTCCGACTACTTAGGGTGCGCTTCGAGGTACGGCTCATACTTTCGGACAATTGAGTGATCTGCCTGCAAAGTTCTAACCAGACTAAGGGTGCAGTTAAGTGCCTTTACATGTTATAGATACCAATTGGAAAGTAAAAAAAAAACACACTTCACGAATAATGAGCGTGAGTCACAAGGACAAAGTGGCCTGAAAGTTCTCTTTTGGTGATTTGTGGGTGTCTCATCATCATCATCAGCCCATTAACGTCCCCACTGCTGGGGCACGGGCCTTTCCTATGGATGGATAGGGAGATCGGGCCTCAAACCATCACGCGGGCCCAGTGCGGATTGATGGTTATTAACGACTGCTAATGCAGCCGGGACCAACGGCTTAACGTGCGTGAGCGGTCTCATACTATACAGAATTATATCGCTTTGCTCTATTTAATCGCAGTTTTATTAGAAAAAAACTCGAAATGTTTCTGATGGAGAGGGCTTCACAAGTAGGTATGGTTTCGCTACGCTTGTTTCAACAAAAAAGTATTCTATAACAGAGGATGTATGACGTACACAGCAGAATTTCAAAGCAAGGGCTCTCAAATGGGAAAAAGGTGACGGTAGCTACTATGAATGAATAATGAGACACAGGCATGAGCCAAGTGCCATATTCAACCTTGTTATGAGAGCATACGTTTCATATGCATCTTAGTTGAATCTGTGTTCCCATTTTCACCAGTCTTTACATGTTCGCAAAACCATAGACTGAAAGATTCTGAATGTTTCATGAACAATCCACATGGAAACTTAATTGTCATTATACTTGTCTGTTGAAACGCCAGCGGTCATCTCTAAATTAGTAGGTATACTTTTCGCCTCTGTAAACGTGAAAGGAATGTTATGCCTATCAAAACATGAGGAGCTTAGGAACAAACATAAATTTCTAAGCAAATATTGGGATAAATTTAGAGAGATTGTTTATTCATGCAGATTAGTAATTTTGTTACAAGTGAAATCGACATAATATGTTTTGATAAATATTTTAGGTTATCATTCCCAATATGTGGGTAGGCGCGATTCGCACTAATTTGAAAAAACCGTCACTTCTAGCCGAGCGGACGTCAAATGTCACGTCACAAACTTGTAAGCCGCGATGTGCTACAATTTCGATATCACGGTAGATAGCTGCCGCGTGTCATCCGTCACGTTACGTCACTGTCACTAGCGTGCCACTGACACCTGTCAACCTCACTGACACTTGCTCGTTACCACGTGCGCGCCGCGGAAACGACCGATCTAGACTGAGATGTAGCCTACATCCCACGCTCAACTCTTGGAAAATAAACTAGTAAAATAAAACTGCCATTGTGTAGCAAACAGGGAAATAAATCAGGTGGATATTACACAGAAGGGCGAATATGACTTCACTAGGAGCGTTTTTGGATTATTTACGCCTTTAAGGACAAGATAAACTAGCAATACAAGGCGGGAGTTCATTAACTTGTATGTTTTGTTTGTGAGTGGTGTGTACCAAATAGTTAAGAACCTATCTGGTTTGTTAAGAGAAGGTGGCGATTGAAAATAACGAAGTTAACTTTCTTTGAAAGCATTAAAACTTTGTCTGATGAACTCTGGATGTAATCTGTAATCAAATCCCATGCAATGAAATATTCTACTTGTAGTTTTACATTCGTTTTTTTTTTAAAAGTAAATAAAGTTAGCTTTGTAGCATTTTTTAAACAATGCACAAAGCTATTAAAAAGTTGTAGTATAAAGCTTCCAAAAACTTCCGGTCCAACATTCAAAACATTTCATGGCACTGTTACAAGTACTTACAGGAAAATAAGTAGCAGTTTGCATCCCATAGTTATACTCTAAATTTAAGTAGTCTTAATCATATATTTTCAAAATCTGCATGCCGGTTCTAGATGAGCTATACACGTATCTTCCATAAGACTCTCTGAAATTGAAATTGACTGCACAGCCCATTTTCTGACTGTATCTCCTGAAGTTATACCAGGAGGGTGAAAAGTGGGCCAAGCGTCGGCGACCACCATTTTCTAATATTGTCTTTCGGTTAAACTTTGATTGCTTCCTGTGTGTTATGGGAGTATTCTTTATTGTTATTATCGATCATAATTCATAGACGGGAAAGGGTTTTGTTATGTATTGTTCCTGTGGGCGAAAATATTGAAATTGGAGTTTCAAAATTTACAAGTTGGTACAGATTTACGGAGGCCTACACCTAGCAGTGGGTGAATACAGGTTGAATGGATAGATACAGATTTATTTGGGAATGTGATTGAGTGAGTAATAGGTGAGTTGGGATAGTTGTATGAGAAGTAGGCCGGTGACGTGAAGTAAATAAGGTATAGAGTATAGAAGGGAGGCATAGACAAGTATTACATTAAGTGAAGGAAAGTGAAAGAGTTAAAGAGTGATAGAAGGTGTGAGAAGAGAGGAAGGGCATAGAGCGTGACGATGATTAGTAGAAGAACGTTGTAATTGTGCTCGCAAAGGGAAATAAAATAACCTTCTTCTTTTTTGAAGTCGGTTATCAAGTGATATCTCACATTTATGGAACAAAATTAAAATCAATTTTAGTAGAGTTGGTCTATGCAGAACCACAATTTCCACACATTTTAGGACAATACCTGTATGAAGTGTCCGACTTTATATGAAGAACATAAAACTTTCAACGGCTTTAGTCATTCCTTTTTTATATCATTAAATACCATTTAATCTCAGACTAAGTCAAAGGAAAGTAGCTACTTTTTCAAACGAAACGAAGTGGATTTATTTTCTGGCCTAGATTGGAGTTCAAGATTAATAGCCTGTGGATACCACTTACACTAAAAAAATATCTCAATACTCTGTTTCAGTATTTGTCAGATGTGCTCGAGAAAAGGCACCTAAGAGGTGGTCTGACACCCTAAAGAAGATGATGGGCAGCAGCGTGCAGAGAGCGGTCCACGCAGCATATAGCCGTGTTCAGTGGAAAACCATAACATGTGGTCGCGATCCTCAGCAGTGAGGGAACGACGAAGAAGAAGAACTTCCTAGATATCAAGATTTAAGCTAAGTATTTTATAGGAGGCGTAGTAGAACGCTTGCCTCTCACTTTGAGATCGCAGGTTCGCATCCAGCCCAGGCCTAAACCAATGATTGTCGAAATTTGTTTTAGAATTCATGTCGCTTTTGTAAAAAACCGGACCAGTCAAATCTTGTGAAAAACGAAGAGAGATGATGATTTTTATAGGAGAAACTATTCAGGAACCAATTAAAGAGGCTGTGTAAAAAAATATGTAAGTATTTGGATGAAATTAATGTAATGTACCTGTCTGTCTGTGTCTGTGGTGTCCGGAAATAATAAATGTTTCTTTCTTTCTTTCTTTCTTTAAATTGTTGCGTTGTTGCATAGTAGCTTCTTCTTCTTTCCGTGTGGTTTGTGAGCTGACAAACCTCAGCAACTCTGATGTCATGGTTACTACAGGGCTACCAAAGGCCTTGATATGTAATGACTTCGTAGTTACGTTTGATATGGTTGATATGTAATAAACTGTTTTTATTCTTATATTCACATTCGAGTATGTAATAGTGTTTACTTGTAGTTTAATTTAATTTAACTGTTACTTTTTAATTTTTTTTCTATTTTGTTATTTTCTCTTGACCATGACTTTCCGGAGGTGGAGGCAAAGATATTCTTAGTTTAGGCTCCAGGATCTAAAAATATTACTATGTATTTTTGTACAAGAAAATAAAGATTTTATTCACTTACTTAGAGTAGTGAAAAAAAAGATACCTATAACATGAAATAACATCGAGAAGAACTTAACTGTTAAGTTTATTTCAAAACGATAAACTACAACGCAGTATAAGCTCTTGTAACTTAGCTTCTTAACTCTATAAGATATCAAATTTAATTACTTCTCTTTGGTACAAGTGAACTATGAACTTTGTAGAGAAATACCTAAATTACACAGACTAATAACTATCTGGTAGTTTCTACCGTTTAGCTCCGTTTATTGTATAAGGTTTCACGCGAGTCTTAAATGAATTCTGCGCTAAGGCGATTCACACAACACGGATTTTGTAGCGTTGCTTCGCGCTGCGTGGCAGTGCGGTGCAGTGATGTGCGTTCCCGAGAATATTCCCTAAGTGGGAAAGTTCACGTTGTAAAACTCTTTAATAGTAAAGACACTGGCTGCTTTTCTTTTTCAAACTGTTGTTTCTTGTACTCTGCTCTCATCTGTCTAAAGGTGAGGTAATGAAACTCTTTTTACATACCTAAGTATATGAATGAACCCGGAATGCCTCACAAAGGCTGTGTTTATTTAAACAACTAAAAGTTAGGAGCCAGAGTAGTGATATAGGTATCTTGGAGGTCTTTTAGCAGAGCCAACGAGCAAAGAATCATATTTGAATTATGCTTTCATTCACAACAGCATCACATCTTAGGCTGTTGTGGGTGGGGGCATGAACTGGATATGATTTTTAGACAGTCTTGTTCGATGGGGCTGGCATAACAAACTTTGTTAAAAGGGTACGGCACTGCTGCGGTATTCGTCTGCGGATTACATACTCGTAGTTACATACAAGTCAGTGCGACCGTAGAACCGCCTCACCACCAACCGCATCGGTGCGTGAGAATCCCCTAACTTGCGGCTTATCACAACAGTAAAGTTAGAAAGAAAAGAAATAAAAAAAGTGTTTATTATTAGAGGACGCCCCAGTAACAATACAAAAATATCATCACCTCCCTTGCATTAAGTATCCCGTTTTTCACAGAATCCGCTTACCTACTAACCTGAAGATTTGATAGGTCCGGTTTTTTACAGGAGCGACTGCAGATTAGGTCACAATGTATGTGACAGAAATACATTTTCGGATGTACCGAAAATGTATTTCTGAGCAATGTGGGTTTCCTCACGATGTTTTCCTTCACCGCTGAGTGAGAATAATCATTTATTAATCCAAACATGAATTCGAAAACAAATTCGACAATCATTGGTGCCTGTGCGGGATTTGAACCTGTGACCTCAAAGTGAGAAGCAAGCATTCTACCAACTGGTCTACCACGGCTCATTGACAATACTAAAACATTAAAGAAATAAAACTAAAATGAAACTCTAGAAATCAAAAACATTTTTTTAAATGAAATTAAATAAAGTTTTAGAAATGGGCTCAAGAAACGTATTGTTGGTAAGTATTTTTTTTAACAACATCAACATTGCGCCAAAGCTGATGTTTACGGTCGCTGGCCAAAAACTTACATAAGCTGTTGACTATTTCCTAATATAATTATCATGACTACATAACGAAAACCTTGTCAACATTTTTTGTATATCGATTTGATGCATTTGCATTATACTTAGTAAATTATATTCTTTGCAATTCTTATCATTCATTTCTTCAGAAATTTGGAATACTCAAATGAATTTACAATTATTATTATAGTCGTAACAACATAAATACAGTGTTATGTTGTTATGACTCTAATAGTAATTATAAAATGTTGCTGTCAACTCACATACAGATACGTAACAACGTGAATAGATTACGTATCTTCATGTAATCGTGTCATGTTTAATTAAGTATAATTATAACAGTCTTCTTGAGGAGCTCGGTGGCGCAGCGGTAACCGCGCTCGGTCTGCGATTGTTGAAGTTAAGCAACTTTCGCAAAGGCCGGTCATATAGGCCGGCCGGATGGGTGACCACAAAAAAAAGGTTTCATCTCGAGCTCCTCCGTGCTTCGGAAGGCACGTTAAGCCGTTGGTCCCGGCTGCATTAGCAGTCGTTAATAACCATCAATCCGCACTGGGTCCGCGTGATGGTTTAAGGCCCGATCTCCCTATCCATCCATAGGGAAGACCCGTGCCCCAGCAGTGGGGACGTTAATGGGCTGATGATGATGATGATAACAGTCTTAACATAATTAGGGACATGATAGTATCTTTAAATTATGAGCCATATTTGTCTGAAGACATAAAAATAAAACTTTCTTCAGTGTTTGTTGTCCTTTGTGACTCCATCATAGAGCGTTTCAGTACATAAGGTATGTATATACTATGTACTAAGTGCAACCATTGCTAGATTCTTTTCTATCTGAATAAACATTGGCTTGAAACAGATGTGAACTCAATCTGCAGAGTATGGTGAACACACTTCTATCTTACTGGATCTACGATACACAGAAATTCCAATGTGGTATATTATTGTTGAAGTTAGTTTGGTTATTTCCATTCGCTATGTAAATGAATATGTGTTTAAATTTAGAATTTTTCTTCAAAGCTTTATAAGTGTTAGGACACTTTTTACATAAAGTGATGATGAAGGATTCAACAAAAACGGACCTTGTTTTCTGAGGTGAAGATACAATAGTTCGGTAGAAAAATAGGCGCAGGCAATAGGAGCAAAACGCATAAGCATACTACTAAAATGCCTTAAATAAATTGTGAAATTAGTCACTTTTAAAAATTAAAATTTATGTACTTTAATATTATATTATATTTATTAATTATTATTTTTTATTATATTTTAATATACGAATATAACTTTGGAACCAATAATAACCTACAATTCAAACATCAGATCAACCCTTGCTTCACAGAGTTTTTAACGCGTTCGCACTCATCACGCCAACAGCTCTTGATATAATCTACCAAGATATCTTTACCGCGTAAAACTCAGTCAACGTCACCCCTTACTCTTATATTCTAGGTGTTAAAGCCTATAATTTTCTACGGAGGGGCGCTTTCTGTGAATGTGTTTTAATGTTCTGTGTAAAAGCTCATTGAAAAGCGTCTGAGAGTCTGTGTTGAATCGTAAGCCGTCTGAGATTATTTTTATCCATAGTTTCACTTATAAATCAAATCAAATCAAATATACTTTATTGCACAGAACTAAAATTTCAACAATCAGACATAACACATAAGTAGTAGTAGTGTAGTAGTATTGTAAGTTAGTATTATTAGCAGTATTAGTATTGTATTGTTCAGTATTATTAATTATTGTTTATAAACGTAATTGGTTCAAAATTTCCGTTGAGATAAAGTTAGGTGGGCTATTGTAAAATTGAAAATTCATCAACAAATCGTATTAGAAGTATCTACACAACTTCCTCTGGATGGATAATCTGATTCTGAACAAGTCAATCTTACATTTCGGTACAATCTAGTCAGTCCAAACAAGACATGATAATACTTTTTGGTCAGGTACTGGGATAACTCTAAGGAGTCGAAGACTATCCATTAATAATGGACCATTATAGGGCCGTCTGATAGTAATATGTCTCATACCAAAAGTCTCTCTCTCTCTCTCTCTCTCTTTATTTAAGAGCTGCGCTCTTGTCGGTGGAGTAATCGCCTCCATTTTCATTCATTCATATTTTTCAAAATTCTATCAAGCAGATTTTTGAGCTAGCTCTTAGGGTTATCAAGCCTTCTCCTAAAGCCAATTTTAGGACTTTTAAAATAAACGAAACTAAATTCTAAACACAAACCCATTATGAATTATAGCTCGATAAATTGTCGAACTCTGTAAATAATTTTCAGTTGACTGTCGCAACTAGGCTACGAACACAACGATACTTTATAAGAGCGACGCCACACGAACAGTTCCACTCCATTGCATTGTCGCCACGGACTGCCAATTTTCATAAAGAGACCACAATAACGAGTGGGCAATAATGTCGTTATGATTTAAATGTTAAAACGATGGAGCGTCACGGTTCCGACGTCGCAACGGATCAACAACGTATCGTGTGGCCTAACCTTTACATCGCTAATGTTCTCCGTTAGCGTTCCAATTAAGCTGAAACTTTTACTAGAAGTGCTTCGGTTCAATAACTCAACGGTTGCGACTCGAACGTTTTGCAATTTCACCTGTCAATGCAGACTGTAGACTGAGTTAGAGAAATCATGTTCATTCCAGTTTCTTAAAGAGTATCACTATTTACTATATCTAAAATGTTTTGGAAACTACATATATATGTAGCAGGCAACTTGGACTCTTTCATATCTATTACTAGTACGCTATGGTGGCTCCACCAGAGTCGTGGCAGTAACCAGATGCAGTGGACACCATGTGATGTAGCATTATACAACTTGTCATAGCGTCACCTTGGTATCCTAGTGAAATAATTACACACATAATTCCGTAATACGGGGACAGGAGAGCCTAAAGTCACCAGAGCATGATGTAACGTAGATTTTCCTACCAGGGACGTTAGACTGCTGGTATTCAAGTTGTATGTAGGTAGGTATATCAGTATGTAAATCGTCTTTTCTATTTCCAGATTTTAGAATACCTTCAAAACAAAATAAATCAATGGTGTTGCTTTGAAGAAAGTGCCAATCAATGTCATACGTGCATGTTCCGTGTCCGCTTGACTGTGAATAAAAATAGAATTTCTCGGTAAGTTATAACGCCTGCCAGTTTAGCGATGTGAAAGATTTGATTGCAGCTTTTGCTATTGTAGATCGTGCAGGCGTTGTGAATAACTAGCGACTACCTGCCGTACATTTGAGTATGAAAACAGTTTTCAACTGGTATAAAAATGTTAATTTTATTGTATTGATTTGTAGGATAATGTATTGGGTATATTCACACGTTATAAGTCACTCCCGTAATCTACGACTGAGTGAAGAGGTTAAACTACAGGTCATAATGAAACAACCCACAAGCAATATCCAGGTATATTCCCTCAACATAAAACAGTAAAATGATACTCGTAAACAAAAACATCCCGTCTGTATCCCACTAAAGCACGCATCAATTACTTTCATGAAATTCTCAGTATCCGCACGAATGAAATTCACAGACGGATTCAAAATCCGAGTGCAGCCTTCAGTGAAGGCATTCAGACGACTGAAAGCTCAGTAGGGCGGAATACCGCATTGAAAAGTCACCTATGCCTGAATACTGTGTACGTTGAGTCGTTGAATTAATGCCTGAAAGGTTAGACAGGATTCTTTACTTGCTTTTAGAGAGGATAGTTTCGAAGAAGTCGATATTTAGGATGTAAAAAAATATTCTTCACTTACTTTTAGGGCCATATTGCAAATGACTTTGACAATTGACAGTGGCACGCCTCCTTACTTCAATTCCGTATATTTTTTTATCACTGTCACCGTAACTGTCAATTGTCATGATCGTTTTCAACTTGAATAAGGCCTCTGATGTGGGGCAATCAGGGGGTCAGTATGGTCGCACCTTCAACAAAAAGTATGCAATGTACCCCTGGGGGGTTAAAAAGACCATACCGAAGCGACTCCTTTAAAAATCAATGTTGCAATTTGACATTTGCGCATATGTAAGTGCTCAATGCACACAAGTGTCAAATAGCAATATTGCTTTTTTAGATTGTATCTTGTTAGTAGCGCAACATCATGAGCGGAAGCGTTTATATGACTGCATAAATTTTGTAGTGTTGTTTCAATATTCGACAATCATTGGTTTGCCAATGCAAAGTGAGAGGCATGCTATCTACCATCTGGTCTAGAGTGTCTGTTCTATACCTACGTGGTATTATTTTTTATTCTATGTCCGGACATAATTATTTCTGCACTACCGCTTGAATCTGTTACTCAAATCCTGATTTCTATCCATAAAAAACTTCTGGTCTATTTTCGACCACTGAACTTCAAACTTCCACATGCAGCAAAGTTTTCGTTGCATTCTTAATCCATTAGCCCAGTAAGAGTTGGCCAGTACAAACTTATTCGTTGCAATTTGGTGCGGTTACGTAAACCCAGGATTTGATATGCAAAAGCGGCCTCACTGCCTCGAACTTCACTACCGACTTGTTTCACCTGACGTGGGGTGACTATGGATTGGGGAAAAATTAGAAATTCGTTTTTAGTTATTCATGCTGTGTAACTTTGTTTACTTACCTTTATAAGTAAGTAGGTATATACCTGGGAGGAGGAGCTCGGTGGCGCAGCGGTAAACGCGCTCGGTCTGCGATTGTTGAAGTTAAGCACCTTTCGCAAAGGCCGGTCATAGGATGGGTGACCACAAAAAAAAAGTTTTCATCTCGAGCTCCTCCGTGCTTCGGAAGGCACGTTAAGCCGTTGGTCCCGGCTGCATTAGCAGTCGTTAATAACCATCAATCCGCACTGGGCCCGCGTGGTGGTTTAAGGCCCGATCTCCCTATCCATCCATAGGGAAGGCCCGTGCCCCAGCAGTGGGGACGTTAATGGGCTGACGATGATGATGAGGTATATACCTACGTAAGTAAGGTTCATCGTATCAACTTTAGGACAAATATGAGGGGTGTAAGTAGTCTAGTTATCGCGGATATAAGGTCAATGACCGGCTTATAAAATCTGGTGTCAGGGTTCCTGTTCGGCTACCAATGGCCTCTGAAAGGGCCCATGTAACAACTACATACATATTAATTGATAAAAATGCCTTCACCAACTCCCAGTGCGGTACCAAATATTAAGAGGTAACCTAGCTATACATTTTAATAATTTTATTAATATATTTATTTAAAAACGCTAAGTAAGTAATTACTTGCTGCAATCCAATTATGTCTATGGAAACTGAAAATTTTATCAAATACCCGTTTATTAATTTGTAGGAAAAATTCAAACGAGACAGACTTAATTGAAGCACTGAATGGAAAATTTATTTTTAATCTGTTGCGGTATTTTATAAAACGTGTTCATAGCTTCGCTCGTAAAATTAAAAAAATATAGTTGCATTCTTTCAACGAAAATAATTCTTTGATATTTCGCGCAGTTTAATAATGCGGAAGCTCTTTATGTGATAGAGCCATATCTCACTAGGACACCATGGTGGCGCAACTATGCAGTTAAGGTAAGTAAGTAAAATGTTTATTCTTCATAAAAATACAGAAAATATTGGTACAATGTCTATATACCTGCAGTCGCGGCGCCTTAGTTGAGAGTTTGATGATTTACATATACTTTTTTATTATTATTAATAATGAATCCGCGAACAGATCCAGTATGTTTTAAAGAAAGGTCAGGTGAAGAGTACTCTAAACCATCGAGCATGCATGAAGTCTTTGATGAGAGTGGAAGAAGCAAAAGCGGTGTGTCAGGGTCGTGGTAAGCGGGATGCCGTGGTCTCTGCCTACCCCGTCGGGAAATAGGCGTGATCTTATGTACGTATGTGATATTATAACACCTTCCAGAATTTATCTTTATTAGCCCGAAAAACAAAAAAGAAATACTGAAAGGTTGTCCCCGCTTCAACTGAAAAAAACTGTTCGCGAACGCTTCCGTTTTCGGTAGCTTTATTAAACACCAGATGGAAAGCGATATCCTATCACGATATAGCGATACCTATCACATTAGTCTAACAGATAGCCGGTAAGGTGTACCCACACACTAAGTAAATACCCACTTAGTTCATCTTGGGATGTAGGTATGTACTTTTTTTAACTACCCCAATTAGGATAAAGTCGCGAGCTTACGTTGTGGACAGCGATAAAACACACACACACACACACACACACACACACACACACATATACACACACCACATATAAAACACACAAAAACACACATAGAAACTTTTTATTTTTCCGCATCTCGTTTACGCAAACTATCATGGCGACCGTACCAGCCAGATATATCTACAGGGCGAAGAAAAACAAGTGAGTTAGTGGCCTGAGCTCGGTAACACTGTTTTAGTTGCGAACTCGAGCTCATTAGAAGTTTCCTTTCGGCTATACGGGTTGGAAGCTAATCACGTTATCCACCTAATTACGCTTAATTTCGTTGTGTTTTAGTGCGAAAGTGTTGTGTTCTTTTATTCTAAGAAGTTGTTCTTTGTTTTGTTTATAGAGTAGCAAGATGTTTTCTTTAGTTTGTAGAAGAGGAACGAAGTGTAGTTCGCTTGTTGGGTAGAAGCGATTTATAAAGTGGAACAACGCAACGGGAGATGCGAGAAGTTAGTGAATGTTTGACTGTTTAGTAGCTTGTAGGTTTTATTTATGGTCTCTGTAGCTAGATACATGGTATTCCAACTACCAAATACACCTAGTTTTACAGTAGAGCTCTGTAGTTAAGTGTTTTCATGATATTGCAGTTATATTCTATCATGACTACTGTGGAGTAGAAAAAATACCCTTCATAATGGTGGTAATGGGGGTCGGGAAGAAGAGAGGAATGGCGATTACTCCACCGACAAGAGCGCAGCTCTTAAATAGAGAGAGAGGGAATGGTCGGTACATTCTGAGCACTCTGCAAATTCTAATATTATAATATCCCAGGCCGCAGATTAGTTGATCCTTTTACCACGTTTGCAAGACCAATTCCACAGAGATGCGATGAAGGAAAATCCAAACAGCAGACTTGCCTTAAACCCCTTGCGAATAAACAATTCTTGGAAGCAAATCAGGGAACACCAGTCACTGCTTAAACGGGGATCAAATAAATTCAGCGAACACGCCGTGTAATTGTAATGTACCTTTTAACAAAAATACGGTAAAATATTCGGCGAAGCATTCTGGAATTCGTATCGAAAAATAATTCCCTATCACGTACAAGCTAAAATATTCGGGGACATAAACACAACCGGTATTTCGACACAATACATTGGCTGTATATGGTTAACACACGAGCTTAGCTGTTGGTCAACCGTGTTTGGGACATATTTTTATTTAAGGAAGAAAGACAATTATTCAAAATGAGAGAACGGAGTTAAAAAATGATATAAGGAAGGCAAAGGTTAATGAGGGGCAAGGGACGTACTTAAAAAAGGTTAGGTGCGGGTAAGCACTTCGTGAAATGGGTGTATTAAAATGATAAATGAATGTGTAAGAAGTAACAAAAGTATGTCTGGACTTTTGAATGAGTATTACGTTACCATACCCAGAATATTATGCTTTTATTTAATGGAATATTCAACATGATGCCCTGAATATACCATATATGTATGCACGTTATTTTCTAATAGCTTGAGACTCTCTACCCACTCCAGTGGGTATTGCGTATTAGATTATGTTATTTATACTTCCTTTATTTTATACTATAAGATTCTTAGTATATCAGAATCAACTGTGGTTTGTTCTCCATTTCCCCTAACAGTGTGTATCACTGCATTGTTAAACCCCGAACCTCGCGACAGAATTTTGTTTATCTGTCTACGTTAAAGGCGGCTTTGTCTACAAAGGCATGCGATAAAATGGGACGCATGGCCTACCGCCCCCAACGTAAAGGGTCTGGAATAAAGGAATATTCCTGATTCCAGATACAAGTGATTGATGGTTCTTATCCTACTCCTAGTTTGTTTCGCAGGGTCTAATCTCGTGTTTAGTGGTTCAATTTATTAGCGTTGTTGTTAGGAACAATAGCTCGAGAATCATATTTCGGATACAAATATGCTTTTCGTGGATTATCTTTTGTATTATGGACATATTTTTTGATTATTATGTAGCAATTATACTTTCCAGAAGGAAAGTATAATAGTAGTAGTGTAGTATAATTTTCATCGAGCCATTGCTGTAAGGTAAAAAAAATTGCAGCAATGGCTCGATGAAAATTTGCACGTAATCAAGAGGTAAATTAAGAGGTAATGATAATTTGGTCATATGTATGATCATTGGAATGTAAAATTCTTATTTATTAGAAATTGTTAGAACAAAGTGAATATTTTCCATGATAGATTTATGCCTATGGACATTTTACATCGTTGAATCGTCAAAAAATTTTCATATAGGTACAATGATTTGACTTTGATGAAGTCATTATCAGGTCAAGGATTTAATTTTCTATACTGTAACATAATAATTACCTACAATTATCGTATATGTCGTTAAGCTAAGTTTGCGTCTCAAAGCTGTAAAAGTATCACTTGATTTGAAAAAGTACCAAGACAATACTAAGTGAAACTTACAAGTTGTCGTTGTTTCTAGTTATAACATAATTACGTAAACAAGTTAAGAAAGGAAACGATACTTTCAAGTTGTTGTAGGTAACGCCGAGTTAATAGAAAAGTTTGTTTCGCACCTAGCGAATGTTTTTTTAGGGCATGGTTTCACTCAGGCGTGATGACGATAAAGCGAACACGGCGAGAATTTTTAAAATATTTCAGAAACTTTTTTGATGGAAAAATTCTTCAACAACGATTTTGTTTTGTTCAGTTTTTATTTCAATGATCAGCTTCATTCTAATCGAAGCGAGTTCAGATTCAACAGACGTTTTTTTGCTACTACTAATGTGATTGGTTCGTACGCTTTTCTCTTCAGCATTTTGTTAACGAAATATCGATACTGCAGACTTGCTTTTGGTGTATTCTGCGAAATATAGTAGTCGGACGGATCGATAAATTGTCAGCCGCATTCAATACACATAATAACTAGACGTAGCAACTGATAGTAGTCTAAAGATGAAACATGAAAATAGTAACTATAGTACTTGTTTGAAATTTTCAAAATACGTATTAATATTACTAAGGTTAATACTCACATGAAAAGCTCCTCTGATGAGAGGCCCGGCTTGTCCAACGTAAAGCGTAGAGGCAGAATCGAAGACAAGTTCTAAGGGATTCCTTTTGACGGACACGGTATCAAACTCATGGCAATTCAGAAACAAGGTAACGTTATCTGTAGTAACTCTTAAAGCAAACCGAGTCCATTTCTTAGCAAAAGACGGGACAACAAACGACGCAATCGTTTGAGACAAAGCGTAAATGTTAGCATCTGTATATAAAAGAGATATATTTGTCAGCCCGGGACCAGATGGAATGAGCTGTACTCCCAATTGTACCACAGTTTCTAAAGGGTTTACTACGGAGAATAAGAATCCTCCATCTTTATTCGCGGGTCGAACAGTAGCGGTTATTGAGTACTCAGCGTAGAGTTTTTCGGGCATGAAGAGTCGGTATGGGGATTTTATATCTGAGCCAGGTTTGAGACCGTAAGCCGGGAAGCCGTCGAGGCCTTCGTCGAAATATTGGGTCTTAGGGTTGCTGAATGGTACTCCAATGGCGTGCAGGAGGTCGTATTCAGGAACATCTGAAATGTAGAAGAACATTCAATATTAAAGTGAGTTAGACAAATTCACAAGGCCTGTGTGTCTAGCCAAAATGATTTTCACATTAGTTAACATTTAAAAACATAAACTGATGAAAATAGTTCACAGGATTCACATCAAGCAAATCACGTGATATTTGTCAATGTACGTAATTTGCAAGGCACTTAAGTAAAAAACAAAAGCTATGGCTTGGCGTTCAAAGTAGTTACTACAGGTCATACTATGCCTACTAATCTACAGAAATATACTTGTAAATAATATAATATATCTAAGTTATCAGAGGCACCTTGCTATAATTTTCGGTATTGGCGTTGGATAGGTTAAGTTGGATGCAGGTTGGATGGTTTCCCAATCAATAGGTAAGTTTTTTATTAGCAAGTATCAGTAGTATCAAGTATCAACTAAACTGACTTTTCATTGGTATAATTTATCTGTTTGGAAGTTTCTAACGTCCATCATAATTTATACTCATATAAACGAGCATGAAGAATCTATCACCACTTTGAAGTAATACTTAGTCTTTCGTCATTATGTATGGTGCAACTCTTGAAATACCAATTGGCTTTCATTTAATCATAGATCGTAAAATTACTATTAAATTGCTAGGTTAATTTTCCTTCATAGATAGATATAGTATATATAATACTTTATTGAGCACAATGGACACAAGATACAGAAATAAGGACTACAGGTACAGAAAGGCACAATAAGCGGCCTTATTTCTCATACAGCAATTTCTTCCAGGCAACGTTTGGGTACAAGAAAATTTAAGCAACATAATTATTTAAGCAATTCGGTTTGATAAAGCCTATCTGATAGGTTGGGATGTAGGAGGTAATCTTAGAAACTAATCACTCGGATAGGGTTTAAAAATAAATTGTGAAATGCTAATCTATAAATAGAGCCAGACTAAGATAATCACAAAGCGATTTCAATGTTATTTTTGGCTTATTTATGAATTATAACTTAACAACTGTACGATGTTTGAACATATTTTAAGTAAAACATAGAAAATTCTTGTTTTGACATTTCATAAAATGTACCTGATATTATTTGACTACTTATAAGTAATATAATAATTATGCCATCTAGTCTATACGCTGCTAATCTTAAAGAAACGTAAACTTCTTACTAAAGAGACGTTCCCTACTAAATATTCTCACACCCGTTGTGCTTTTCACCTAATGAAACTATTCCGGCCAAACCAAAGCATCTCGAACGATTATTCCCGCACTTAAACCCGGGATGAAACGTGAAATTAAAATAGAGAGCGATTCTGCAAACGACGGCACTTTTCATACGGATTGTGTGGGGAAGGCACAATTAACGCAACGCTGTACGCTTTGTTCGCTAAATAGCACTGTTAAGCTCGGTTTCTGGAATAGGGACATGCGGGTTTATGGGACATTGTAATTTTACGGTTTTACACTTTACATTTGTATACGTATTCTGTGCATTTTTCACGTCATTAACACAGTTTTTGTGTGTGTACGCAACTTTGTTAGTGGTGAAGTGAGTCGGTTTAAAATGCACCCTGTTTTTTTAGACTAACTTAATTTGTACGTAATACGTAAGTAAAATTTGAAATATAGTTTGAAAATTATCAATAAAAAGGTAGAACACATTTCTTTTAGAAATAAGTTGTGCTTTTTGTCTATCTTCGTATTGGCAAATTGTGTTCTGTCTATGACTGTGTGCTATAAGCAATTAAATATAAAACAAATAACAGCACATCATCCCAATCATTAAAAATTTCGATACCAATTTATTTATTAGTAACAACATACACAACTTCATACATATTCATCAACAAACACTACCACCAACCACCCACCCACTACTACGTATATACTTGCCTGCAACTATACTACATGTATTATACATACATGTATACTATCTGTATTGGTTGCCTGGAAGAGATGTAACTGATTATAATTGTTTATTTTTTAGTGCAATAAAGAGTTCTTCTATTGTATTATACTTTAGTAGAAATATTGATTTTTCGAGTCATTTTAAAGTCTACCTCATCGAATTACCTACTTATGCAAATACGAAAGGCAGACATTTAAATCTTTCAATCTTTGTAGCGGAACTAGTTGTCCCCGACCCTAATAGGGTTATGGATTGCAGTATCTGCATTTGCAGGTAATGATTTGACAGTTGAGTCTATTCGTATTTGTGAGTGTAATTTGCATACGTTATACGGTATTATACGTCGGGGAAACTTGAAACTTGAAACGCAAGTCTTTGGTTTATGGTGACAGTCTTGAGAAACTGCCAAAGTTGATCTGTACCGCAGTTTGGTTTGGCAATTCGTATCTTATACTAGCAATCTGACTTCGACTGGGTAAAGTTGAATACATCGATCCCCGCCACCTATTTTGACACTGTCTCACTTAAAGAAGAATTATTGACAACTTAATTTATCGATCTTAACCGTAAAAACTCTACACAAATTAGTCCAGAGATTCTCGAGAGTGGCCTGAACCTAAATTCTTCTTCTAATCTATCATGTGGGTGATAAAATCAACGATCAACCTGATCAACTTGATGATGTCACAGCCTGGGTAATTCTAAGCGCATCTATAACTACATCTTCAAATCGGATGGATAGCTATTTTGTCTCCAATGTAAACTGGCGTCCTAAACAAACTTCCACTTTGGCAATTACATTCGAACTCACGAGAGAAAAGTTTGAGGACGCCGTTGTCAGAAACAACGAGGATACTACGCATTGATATACATAGTTAAAAGACTATGAAGGAGGTTGGTTGGTTGGTTGTTATGGTTTGGTATATTTTTAGTATAAGTATATGGATTATATTATATTGAGTATTTATTAATATAGTATGTACGTATAGTATAGAGTATTTATTATGTTAACTTTATTTTTACTTTTAGGTATTTATTTTTTATTGCGCCATCCCGCATCCAAGTTTGTAAATGTTTATTTCCTTTTGGTGGTTGCCTGGAAGAAATTGCTCTAGTTGACAATAAGGCCGCCCAAATTGTACTGTATTCATGTGTTATGTCTGATTGTTTAAATGTAGTTCTGTGCAATAAAGTATATTTGATTTGATTTGAGTTTGCGTACTTCATACTGTGAGTTACAAAGGGATCTTACCTATAGTCATCATCATCATCATCACAGGCCTTTACATCTTTATCAGATGATTGAAACAGCGTTTCTGTGGCCGCTTTTAAAATGGCTTTTTTTAAAAGCTGCCTATAGTCATAGGATAAAGAATAATACTACGCACAGTACGGCAACTCACCGCTCCCCACCAGTGGCAGAGCTTGGTTTACCTCACCTCCCTCGGTCTCATTTTAGTCTTCAAACGTATGGGCGTCACATTTCATACACACAGATGCGCGTATACGGCCTAGTGCAACTGTTTCGAAGCTGACTCATTGCGTTGCTTTTCAGTTGCTATACTGCAATTAGGGCTTCTCTATGTTTACCATCAGGCGTAGTTGAGCCAACATACTTGGCCAATAGGTATATAAAAAAGTGTAGTGTCTGTGTAAAACGAGGTTTTTGTATGAAGTATCAGGGGTGTGTCTAACACTAAACACTTCAGGACCCCGATACCGACCCTGCCGGGGTGGTCGACGATATCCCTCAATCAGCGCTTCGATGCGGGTCGATTAATTCTTTCAAACATTTTTCCTCTCAGACGCCGAGCCGAGGTTCGCGCCCAGCTGTGCACCCTCAGGCCTGTTGTCTTAAACGTTGTACCGGGTGAGAGCCTTCGTAATGCCATCTGCGGCAAATCTACAATAAGTCACGTCAAAAAAAAAAAGCTATAAAGTAGTCTAATTTACAATATATTTAGTGCAAGTATGGTACACTTATCATGTCTTTCAAAACTAAACAAAAATGGAACGAGCATACAATGTTAACAATGGCAACTTTAGTTCTATTTTTACCTACGTCATACAAAGACATTAATGACTACTTAGCTAGGATAGCTTGAAAAATAATTCGTATTGATCGTCCGCCTGGAGCAACGACCGACGGACTAGGGCTATAATTTGCATTTAAAACTACGTGGCTTTCTTCCTTTCCATTTGCAAAATTTATTGATACTAGTTCTTTTGTAAGTGCAACCAAGTGAATTCTAGCGTGGTTTTTTACTATCTCTGCTTTTAATAGTTTGCTGACGCGCAATGTGCCGGTGAAATGGCTTGAAGTATATCATTATGAAATGTTTGTTTTGAGGATTTTCAACTTACTAGGGACTACCAGGCATGTGATACAAAACCACACGATAGAGACCTACTTGCTAAATGATTTTTTGTGTCGCAGATGGAATTAACTACTTGGCCGGACAACTGGGGAGCGCTGAAGGCTCTCACCCGGTACAACGTTTAAGACAACAGGCCTGAGGGTGCCCAGTTGGGCGCGAACCTTGGCTCAGAGCGTCGTCTGAGAGGAAAAATATTTGTAAGAATTAATCGACTCGAGTGGGTCGATAGCGATAAGCGCCGATTGAGGGAAATCGTCAACCACGCCGGCGCGGCGGGTCGTTATCGGGGTCCGACTTTTTATTAACATAACATAGCATCACGCCCACGCCTATACAGGTGATACCTCCAGCGTGTGGGTTGTGAGGTGGATTATCAACCTCAGCAACCCTGGTGTCAGGGTTATTATTGAGCCGCCAAAGGCCCCTGACATGGCTCATGTAACGATTACTCCCTTACATCAGACTCACACATCATGTAACTACTACAAACTTACATCAGTAAGTAGTGACCGGGACCAACGGTTTAACGTGCCTTCCGAAGCACGGATCGGATTGTCCTTTCGGACAATCAAGTGATCAGCCTGCATTGTCCTAACCAAACTAGGGATCACAAAGTGATTTTTGTGATATGTCCCCACTGGGATTTGAACCTGGGACCTCTGCATCGTGAGCCCAACGCTCAACCAGTGGACCACAGAGGCCGTTATACCCCCAATGAAGTAGGTAGAGGTGTTTAGTATATACACGCAGCTACTCCACACAATATTAAGATACACAATTTTAAGGCTTGACTTGTTCGACTAATCTATAAAAAACATATTTTTCTTACCATTTGGATATTTAGAAGGTCCGTATAACCCATCGTTGGCCAGACACAAGGTTGCGAAGAAAAGGACTAGAAGCCAGTTGTATCTGAAAAGAAAAGCATTTATAAGTAAGTATTATAATAAAAATCCTTTTTGTATTCTGCAGATTAATAGAAATACCTAAAATACTCCTTTTACAACATGCTCTTTAAGGCGATTTTCATACGACACCGCGCACCGGAATCAGAATTGTGGCGTCTGCAGTGCCTCGGGTATGTTTGCGGACGCGCAGGTAGATGGCTTTCACGCCATACTCCGCAAACGGTGCGCTGCGACGCACTGCAGAGTGCGTGCTAGCACCAACAGCATCCTGGCTGTAATAGCTGATAGGTGGGACAGTAGCTTTATAAAGCACTGGACTCATCAGCATTTAATTTTAAGCGTGTGCCATTATGGTGTTTTATAGCTTTTAAGTATTTTCTTTCTTGTATTTTAGGTTATTAAATATGGATATAAATTTGTCCGAAATTTATATTTTATTTTATTTATTTTTATAGCTCAAGTCGACCACTCGTGTCGACCACTTCTAACTCTAAAATCTATTAACAATCCTTTTGCGATCATAGTTCGCAACAACTTAATAATGTAATATTTGTTTGCTCTTAATCGTTATCCTCTTATTTAGGTAAAATGGTTGGCAAGGTCGCATTGATTATTTTGTATGTAATCCGCACACACAAATACCACCTCGCCACGCAGTGCACCGCTAGAAAATCCGCGTCGTGTGAGAATCGCCTTAATAGGATAGTTTCCCACTAGTCAAATCAGTTACTTTTTACTAAACGGCAATACACGAAATTACTATTATGAAAAAACAACCCGTTACGTCGTAGAAAAACGTGACAAAATGTCGAACTTATTATTATTATTTTTTTTATTAATATTCATAAATAGAAAAAAGAAAACTTTTTTTTACCTTTAGATCTGTCTTTAATTAGTAATCAGAATTTCATAATTTATCTTTTTCGTAGGAAACTACCCACTTCATGTTCATACAAGAGTCCCGTGTTTGATACTATAAATAACATCTGAATTTCAAGTCAATGAAATCTTGTCATATCGTACTTAACAGCTATTATTTTTTAACCGACAGAAGTAATCAATTTATAGAATATGTGAGTAAGAAATGCCATGGGTTTTATCAACGACTCTGAGAAAACTGAGGCCATAACATTATGAAGTTTCGCAACAACCAATCAAATTAGTCGACCACATGGCCTACAACGAGAATCCTAATTCACAAGTCAATAGGTCTCGTCCAAACCCTGGATCACCGCACCAAGTCAACAACCCTCCGAATTACTGTCTCCTATCCTACAGATTCGCCAATAGGTCCTATCAATTAAGGCTCTCTTCACCCTATTCGTGGCGAATGGGATCTGAATTGCAAATCAGGACTTTTTTCTTCCCATCCAATGTACGATCTAAATGGATGTAATTGGAAATTCAACGCCTCTTCAATCGCCTGCCGAAGTTTGCAACTTGGTCATCGCAGAGAAGATGCTCTAATTATTGATCAACTAAAACTTAAAAGTTCATAGTCGAGCGAAAAATGTATTTAAAAATGCTACAAGCGAGACTTTTAGCGATATTACCGAGCCTTTTTAGGGTTCCAGAACGAAAATAGAAAAAAAAAATACAGCTTTTACATTATCATCTTGTCCGTCTTTATATCGAAGCGTTCCAGTCGTCTTAGGGCCATAATTATATTATTATACTAGACAATAAGGTAGCGCGGCTGCGATAGTACAATAAAATGTATGCAGTTGTCGCCTGCCCTTGCGGCACGGCGTCAGCGCCGCGAATTACTATATCTAGCGTTTTGACCAATAGTTTTGACGAAGTCTGTCCACGTAGATAGTAGGTATTCGCTGCGTATAATGGTCGAAACCCACGATATAATTAGCTCTGCGCGCCATTATAAACGCCGATAAGGCTCTTCAACTATCACGTTTGTCTAACAGAAAGCTCGGTGACGTGTGAGTACTTAGTTTATCTTGCGATTTATGTACTTTGACTACCCCAATTGGTATATAATCGTGAGCTTATGTTGCTTAATTTTTATTTTTTGCTTTGTTGCGCTATTATGGCGTCCTAGTAAACTAACGACGCTAGCGACGTATGGCTCTGCAAACGCCACGAAAGATTACCAGAGTTTGTTTATGTATGTATGTAGCTTGCCGCGAAGTCTCCTACTTTAAAGACGGTATAAATCCATAGAGCCGTGTTTACTTTAACTGGGTCAAAGTGCATCCTCCTTAAGCTTTTGCAATGTACCCGACAGCATTTCATAATATCTCATAACGGAATTGCAATAATCGGACGTGGGTGTATAAACTTGGATGTTCGCTTCTTTATTTAAAAATGTAAAATAACAGCACGTATTAGGCACCTTCTTATATAAGATTTTTTTTTATTGGTGGCATCGAACCTTAGGTCTTATATTGGCCAGAAGTCCCATTTTAATCCCCACTGCTCCAACCCCCACTGCTCCATTCAACATCATCAGCCCATTAACGTCCCCACTGCTGGGGCACGGGCCTTCCCTATGTATGGGTAGGGAGATCGGGCCTTAAACCGTCACGCGGGCCCAGTGCGGATTGATGGTTATTAACGACTGCTAATGCAGCCGGGACCAACGGCTTAACGTGCCTTCCGAAGCACGGAGGAGCTCGGGATGAAAACATTTTTTTTTTGTGGTCACCCATCCAATGACCGGCCTTTGCGAAAGTTGCTTTACTTCAACAATCGCAGACCGAGCGCGGTTACCGCTGCGCCACCGAGCTCCTCAATTAGAAACATTACTATTCTTTATTTTTAATAAAATGTTATAATATGTATATAAAGTTATAAAGAAAAATTAAAATTATAAAGTTAAGTGAGCCGTGGTAGCTCAGTTGGTGGAACGCTTGCCTCTTACTTTGAGGTCGCAGGTTCGAATCCAGCACAGGCTTAAAAAAATGTTTTCGAATTTATTTTTTAATCATAAATGATTATCACGTAATCAGCGGTGACGGAAAAAGTCGTTAGGAAACCCACATTCCCAAGAAATGCATTTTAGGAGGTATATGACCTAACCTGTATTGGGCTGGTTTTTCCTTCGCGGCGCGGGTTGGAAGGTCTGACAAGCAGTCGCTTCTGTAAAAAACCGGACCTGTCAAATGTTCAGGTTAGGTAAGCGGACTCTGTCAAAAACGGAATAATGCTACGGAGATGATGATATAATATAATGCTCAATATGAAATATGGTTATGTTAAATAGTGCATACCTAATCATCTTTCACCTATTCCATTAAACTTTGACCCTTCAATTTCCCGTATAAATAATGCCTCTGATGGCATTAACTTCTTGGCTGGAGTTGAATTCTCACGATGACTTGAAAACCTTATTATAACTTTATACTACCTAAACACATTTTATCATACCTTCCTGTCTAGAATATCTTTCAACATGTCTTAGGTAATTGACGGTTGGCATTATTAAGTACTTAGTATTTCATTACAAGCACTAAACAACTCATAACTATTGGGAAATATTATTATTTTATGGTGTTACACGTTGTGACTCATGTATTTTAGTAGTTAAATGATGCATGGTATAAAGGAAATATAATACTTAGAGACCTCAGAACAGAAAATTAAGAAAAAGTAAATAATTTTGCATAATTATATATTATATACATCTTGTTTGTTACGCAATAACTAGCTAAGTGGTACACTCTTTTAACATGTATAATTATATACTTAGAGTGTTAGTGACACGGTACCGAATATTGAGGGTGGGAGTGGGGGATTCAGCTCATAATTCAAATCAAATCAAACCAAACCAAATCAAATCGAATCGAATCGAATCGAATCGAATCAAATCAAATCAAACCAAACCAAATCAAATCAAATATACTTTATTGCACACAACATACAAAACAAAACACAAATGGATGATAGATACAGTACAATCTGGTATTCTGAGTTATATCAAGTGTAGTATTCCACCGCCAAAGTAAAGAATTTGTAACAATAAAATAAACACAAAAAAATATGGATTTTGTTTAAATATCTGAGCTTTTTGGCGGAAACGGGAACTGGACAGTTGTTGTTGTTTCATTGAATAATCTAAGGCCGGCTACACACCTTCAGTTTTAACTGTGCGTTTTAACTGTACAGTCGAACTGTACAGATAAATCGTTAAGTGTGTAGAACAAACAGTTGAACTGTACAGTTTAACTGAGATCTAATCAAAATATGAATAGATAAATCTGTACAGTTGGAACTGTACAGTTCAAACTGAGAGTGTGTAGTCGCAGAAACTGCGCAGTTTCGTCAGTTTTGCCCAAGTGTCGTCGAGTGAGCACGTATTCTGTTTCATTATTTTGGGTGTGACTAAATTAAGCAAATGCAAATAAGTTTCTTCATTCATTCTTAAATAATTATTATAATCATCTGGAGAAAATCTGAGTTCTTTCAATAAATTATTATGCGTATACTGTTGTCTCAGTAATAACCAATGTTTACACCACATTTTTTTCCTTCTTTGTTTTCTATTTTTCAAAATGCACAATAGTCCAATTATTGCCACAACATCATCCGATGAAGTCATGTTTATTCCGAGAACGTGCGACTTGCGAGAACAGATTATTTGAACTGAAAAAACTATCGTGTGTAGGCACTAAGGACATCAGATTTAACTGAACAGTTAGATCGTACAGTTAAATCTGTACAGTTAAAACTGAAGGTGTGTAGCCGGCTTAAATAATTAATACGAAGGGGTGTTTTGTGGTTAATGACCAAAAAAAAAATTCGATCACCGAATGGCGTGGCTACACTTACGCCATATATTGATGCCGAAATAGCGATGATAGCGAGGGTCCCAACATCCTTAAACCTAAAACAATCAGACCACTCGTGACCGGAGAATGAATAGCAAGTCATATTAATAACAGGATAATATTTCTAATATCCTCGGAGAACAATGCAATTTACCAAAAGCTCGATTAGTCTGTCTAACCGTCTTCAAGTTGTGCTGACTGATTGGTCTCGCTGAGTTTTGGCCCTCTATAATTAATTTAGTTCCCGACTATAGCCATTCAGCCCATATCTAGGGCAAGGTGATGGATAGCAGAATGGACCCCTATCTCGTTGACATCTAAATGAATTCAGCGCCTATAAATACTGCTGTAAATGGCTATGGTAGAATCTATTCTGAGCTTGTTAAACATTAATGTTGACCAGCATTGTAAGGTAATAGCTGGGACTACTTTTGAGTAAGGTAAAGAGCCTCCATGGTTAGAGCGTTAGGCTCACGATGGTTGGCATCGATTCCCGATGGGGACATTTTCGAAATCAATTTGTGAGATTGCCCTTTGGTAAGTTTGCAGACTTGAATTACTTGATTGTCCGAAATAGTAAGATGATTTCGTGTTTGGAGGGCACGTTAAGTCGTTGGTCCCGGCTATTAGCCATAAAACACCGCAGTAGAGCAGCGTGGAGTACGACTATGCTCCATACCCTCTCCTGTTGATTGAGGCCTGTGCCCAGCATATACCTACATATAAGCTGTTTATGCTATTATTATGTTATGTTGGTAATTCATAATAATAAACAGTTGACATCACAATTCGCCGTACCTACTAAGTGTCATCATCATACGGTCTTGTCGATGAAGCATTATCCATTCTTGTCTCTATGTTTTATGTACCTAATTATGTATGGAATAAAAAAGGCATTTTTTTTTACTTTAAAATTAAAACTGAGTTCCAATTACAAAAACAGAAACGTATTCATCCAAATCCTGTAATAAAGACTAATTATATTATTCTCTATTGCACTAATTCAATGCTACTTTATATCTCACCAATTACTCAAAAAGTAGTAAAATAAAGTGACTATAAAACGATAGTAACTTTCACTATTATAACGACTACTATAAGTTTAGTACTATAGTAGTGAGATAACAAGTTGAGGTCTTAATTAATTTATTGACGTAGCTCGGCTTAAGGTCCAGAGAGAACATTTATCAAATCGCTACTGTTGATTTGAGAACTCATTTTAATCGTTTAAATGGAACGCGTCTTTGAGACGCCTTTAAATTAGTCGAGCTGTTGCAGTGTTGTCGACCTCCATAGTCCAGTGGTTGAGCGTTGGACTCACGATCCAGAGGTCCCGGGTTCAAGTCCCGGTGGGGACATACCACAAAAATTCCTTTGTGATCCCTGATTGTCTGAAAGTAAGATGATCCGTCCTTCGGGAGGCTCGTTAAGCCGTTGTTCCCGGTTATTACTTACTGATATTGTAAGTTATTAGTCGTTACATGAGCCATGTCAGGGGCGTTTGGTGGCTCAATAGTAACGAGACCATGGTTGATGAGATCGGGCGTTGTCCTCACAACCCACACGAGTAGAAGTACGATAGCATCCACCAGTAGCGCGACCACTTATGACGCCCACAATAATACCCGCGGACGTGGTCCACAAGGTTCGCGTCCAATTGGGCATCCTGAGGCCTGTTGACTTCAATTTAGTATCTGGTGAGAGACTTCCGCGCTCCCCTTTTGTCCGGCCAAGTAGTTAACGACATTTGCGGCAAATCTACAATAAGTCAACTAAAAAAAAAACGACAGCATCACGACTCATTTTTAAGTTAGTGGAATTCCTTTAGTACTTTTCGAATTAAAGTTTCTTCTCACTAGAAAATAGTACAGAGAAGTTTGTAGCGAAATTACGCTTGTCGAACGGAAATGATCGAACGTTTACAGTGGCACTGTTTGGTAGCTATATTTTGAGATCGTCCGAATGGAATTTAGGGCACAAAAAAATCTACAAATTTTTCTTTCTCGAATTACTCTGGAAATAACAAACAAAGAGTTATTTCTGCAAGATGACTTAGACAGAATTAAGTAGTCAACTTGTAAGATATGCAAAGGTTGATAGACAGTATTCAAAATAAGAAGTTCTTAAATCAAATTTACCTAAAGACAGTAATGACAGTAGTGCTGTATGTAAATTGTTTACTTCATGAATAAACACAGAGGCGAAATGATTGATGCAATAAAAAGATCTTTTCCTCTTTTTTACCTAAGTACCTAACTTAAACGATTCATCCAAGCCAATTACCCGTAGTAATATCAGTACACAGTACACAGTAAACAGCCTCCGTGGTCTAGTGGTTAGAGCGTTAGGCTCACGATCTGGAGGTCCGGGTTCGATTCCCGATGGGGACATTGTCGAAATCACTTTGTGAGACTGTCCTTTGTTTGGTAAGGACTTTTCAGACTTGAATCACCTGATTGTCCGAAAAAGTAAGATGATTCCGTGTTTCGGAGGGCACGTTAAGTCGTTGGTCCCGGCTATTAGCCGTAAAAACACCTCCACCAACCCGCAGTGGAGCAGCGTGGTGGAGTATGCTCCATACCCCCTCCGGTTGATTGAGGGGAGGCCTGTGCCCAGCAGTGGGATGTATATAGGCTGTTTATGTTTATGTAATATCAGTACACAATACTTAACAGAAACTTCGAATAACCATTCAATGATTGACACGATCTTGACTTCTATGAACTTATGACTGATTGATATGTTTGAAATGAGTCAATCTCATCAATATTTAGAAATAAACAAAGACTTTGCCGAATTACATCTGTTATTCCAATTAATCCTTTGTTAGTCTTAAACAAGTCATTGCTGATAATAAATGAGAATTATCTTTCTTTTTTACATTTATCTTCTTCTTTTCTTCTTGTCACCATTTCTTCTCCTCAGTTTTGACAAATTGACGTAGATTCAAAAATGAAAAATATAATACTTATGTTCAACTTCAAAGATTACTAATTAGTAACAAAAAGCAAAATATTATTTAAACATATTATTCAAACAGACAGACCGAAATTCTTATAGAGCCTTTTACTGAAAGACAAAATTACAGCTATATCTAACATAATATAAGCTTACATTCCCAATTGGGGTAGTCAGAGGTAAGTAACCAAGTACATCCATCGCAAGAGGAACAAAGTGTCTATAGTAATTACGTTAAATAAATAAATGGTCCTGATTCTATACGATAGTTGATTTAGGTACTTACCTACTTAATCCTAATCTGTGGTCGAAATCAACTATTAAGTTACTACGCAATTTGGACTTCAATAAGAGAGTCCCTGAAGAAGATTCCCGGCGTGATAATAATTTTCACTTTGAAACTCACTATAGGTAACAGTTTACATTTACAGCTTATGATAGAGCCTTGATCTAATATCAAAGTGGATAGCATTGAGGTGGTGACACATCAATTATCTTAGCAAAATGAGTTATCATTACGCACTTAGTAGACACTTGTGCGCAATATCTTGTAGATTACGTGGTGTTGGTATATTATCATAATAAGTGAGTGTTACCTTCTAACCTAACTCTAGCTCTATACACACAAAGGCGGCATAACGAGCGTTGCAGCGAGGTCTACATGGCTACGCTATTGCGCGCCGCGCGATGTATATCGCGGGCTTCTACCAATAGCTGTACAACTTTGAAACATGCAGTAATTTCAGGACTGAAATCGGGCGCTTCTAGGTATTCTCACCGCTTCCAGGTGTCTATGTAAATGGGTGTATACAAACTGGAAGCTCGTGCCGCATGCCGCCTCTATATCAAGCGGGCTTCATAGAATTGTGTAACCGTGTAACTCACACAGTATTTAGATTAGCATCGTTTAGCGCTCACTACACTGGCTTATGCTGCCATAAATTCGACAATCGTCGCGTATAATCATAACACCGTGTAATTAGTCGATAAATGGAGCTTGTAGTCAGCTTAGTACGAAATACGAATATGGAATAGCGTTTCACATTTACGTCGAGTCGTCGTTGCCAAGTACTAACTCGGAAGCACAAATGGAGAGTGCTGAAGGCTCTCCGTAATTCTATCAGTCTTTCACGAAACTCTGTCCCGCCCATATGTGTTCATTATCTCAGGGTTTTTGGAGGAATTTTGTGCTAAAAAATAATCCGTATCTATATTTTGTCTGTCTACCGGGTCATCGGTTTTTAGGTGTACTTATTTATGAATAGAATAAAATAAATGTTTATGCTAACACAAAAATACAAATACCTATAGTTAGAATTCCGGATGGGGACATATAACAAAAACCACTTTATGATCTCTAGTTTGGTTAGGACATTACAGGCTGATCACCTGATTGTCCGAGAGTAAGATTATACGTGTTTCGGAAGGCACGTTAAGCCGTTGGTCCCAGTTACTATTTACAGATGTATGAGAGTAATAGTGATATGAGCCATGTCAGGGTGCTATGGCAGCTCAATAATTACCCTGACACCATGGTTGGTGAGGTTGGTAATTCACCTTACAACTCACACGATAGAAAAAGTTAGAATTAAAACCCCGCAATACCAAGTGCCTGGCTTGCAGCTTCAGAGATGTTGCTATTGGATTTTCGGGCCTTATAGTGCCCTGTTAATTCATGTTTTGAAAAAATCCATGTGAAAGAAAAATGGGGATTTGGAGCGTAGTTCACATCTTTTGCACGTTTATCGAAATACTCATTCTACTACAGAATTTCGATTGATAGCTGCAGCTAATCATCCGTCAGTTAGGTAACAAAGCATACGCAATGCTGACCTCAAAGGGAATTTAAACATAGTCGGTTATTCAGTGCATAATACCAAATTCCATTGGAGAGTCTACAACTTGATACTATGTAAGGAATGTGTTCTGCTTGTTGGCGATAAAGCGACGACGATGAAGAATATTTAAGTTTTAGGGTACTAGTTTCCAACTTGTTTTTACTAAACGTCAAAACGCGAAATTACTATGGAATTTGTATGAAAAAGCAACCTATGACGTCATAGAAAAAGTGACAAAATGTCGCTTATTATTATTTTTTTCTTTATTAAAATTCATTAATAACTTAAATAGAAAAAAGACATTTTTTTTGTCGCATTTAGAGATTTTAGCTGTCTTTATTAATAATTCTTTATTTATATTTGACCTAGGAAGCTACCCAATAGGTAAGTAATTTGTTTGGTAACGGTAAGGGCGTTTACGATGGTCACGACGTAATTTGTTTATAAGCGCACTAGGGGTTACGGTAGCGATTGTCCACTTTGTATTTACAAAAAAAGCACTACTTATTAAACAAAAAGAAACATAAACATTAGATACGTAAGTATAATGTCATCTCTCTAGCATTATCTCGGTTTTCACATGGTCCACTTTTTTACACAACTGCCTGTCTGACCTTCCAACCCGTGAAGGGAAAGTCACATGTTAGGTCACTTACCTCCGAAAATGCATTTCTCGGAATGAATGTGGATTTCCTAACGATGTTTTCCTTCACCGCTACGCACGTGATGATCATTTATGATCCAAACAGGAATTCGTAAACAAACAAAATTAGGAGGTGTCTCCAGGAATCGGGGCTAATATGAAGAAATATTCTTTTTTTTATTTTCCCGCGTTCTTTCCTCGCTACCCGCCGATAGTCCCACCGTTGCTTTATAAAGTCAATAATCTATTATTCAGAATCACGTATGTCTGTGGTTTGATCCAGTGCTGATTTTGTGTACATAAGGTAATGTAATCCGCCTACACCAACAAAATCAGGACGAAGTAGCTCTTGAGGTTAATATTAAACATATTGGAGTGTTTGCATATTATATTTTATTAGAAAGTTGAGGGAATTTTACATCGCCAAGGAAAATTGGAAAAGTCAAGGTCGGAAAGGTTTAAGTACTTTATTATATTGTAATTATTTTTATAGGTAGATAGGAATCTATACATAATGTACCTCCTAGCTTAGTCTTCTTAGTGTGGGGTTTTTAAGGATAAAATTAAAACTATTTTAATTCAAGTAGTAATAGTAATATATGGAATTTTAATCTCTATTGCAGAACATATTATGTGTATTTTTGTTTTGTTAATTTGAAAAGTTCTGATGCCATCTAGTGACATTTCGTATGGGATATAGGTATATTTATATAAGTTAACAAAAATAAATAGCCGAAAAAAGGTGCAGTGCAGTTTGGCGGAATGAGGATAAAAGCTAGAAGCACAAATGTAGGTGGCAGCACTGTTGAGTGTTCCTATTTTAACAGTTCTCCATACTGTCCAGTTAAAGTTCGTGATATATTGCTATAAAATGTGAAGCAACGTAAAGTGTATCCCATCTGCAGGATAAGTTACGAAAAAGAAAAACAGCTCCTTGAAAAAGGATAGTTTTATATAATATGTTTTTCTGAGTTTTCTTCTTTTGGATCTTTAGGGTCCCGCGTGATGGTTTAAGGCCCGATCTCCCTACCCATCCATAGGGAAGGCCCGTGCCCCAGCAGTGGGGACGTTAATGGGCTGGTGATGATGATCTTAAGGGAATAAATATAACACTATAATTTTGCAGTTAAACGCTGCGCAAAGGGTTATAGTGTGAAAATATAATCAAAACAATAAATGTTTGTTTACTCAAATAGTATGTCAAACTGACAAAATTTAAGAACACTCAACAGTAGCGACAGCAGGTGGGAGAAACAGGCAGTTTTGTACCCCATTGGTGTAATGAAACAATTAATATTAATGACTGGTCAAGCCAAATATTGCAAAACTTTCAAATTTTTGTTTGTCAAGTTCAACCAGGATTTGTATTGCACAAACATTTTCTTCTATCTCGTATTTTTTTCTCCGTAATCTTCTTCGAATAAAAGATCCAGTAACCAAGAAGGTACTGAATATAAGAATATTCTCTTCTCACGAAAGTCTCAACACTTATTACCTTTTGCGTAACGTTATTTATTATATTATAACCGTTACAACCATTGTGATTTGACCGTAATTCCTTTTGACCTTTGACAAATATGCAATTAACCATTGATATAAAGAAAGGTTGATTCAACGAACAACGAAACTACTAGGTACATATATTACAAAGTACTTATAAGTAACACTTTCATTTCCTTTCATTGATAATGTAGAAATCAGATAGTTGTCGATAAATGTGAGAACAAACAAGCCTTTTTTGATTGTGCCTATGAGTAATGTATCAAATCATATATGTGGGCAATGTGGGGCTTCCGTTTAGCCTACTAGTAGTGAATATATTATTCTATATCAGTGAGATTTTTTGTTTTGTCATTAGTAAGTAAGTAATAGTATTTAATGAATGTGAATTGGATTTCTTAAGATTCGAACTTATCGGAACTTATCAAGGTCATATTTGAATATAATGCATTTAAAAAATGTAAGTATTTGTAAAAAAAGATCATGATGTAATAGCTGTAGCTCTGACCACCCAAGAGTGGAATGTAGTTAAGACCTTATGTTACATAGTAAGTATGCTAAATTGCATTTGAGAAAATCCCGTGTCAGCAGAGTCAGGTACATTTAAAGCGATAAAGCCGCCATTTGCATGTACCTAGTTAAGAGTCTTTTGTAAATATTTCCTGTTATTTTAATGCATTAAAGTATATTTGTATTCGTACATTTCAATGTCACAAGTCAGGACATGAATTATATGTACTTTCCAGCTACTATTCTTTTTGTCATCACTGGTCGCCAGAAGTGCTTATTCCATCTTGCAAAACGCCACGTTTGGCATAGTTTATGGGCTAGAATTTTTTGCTTTATTTTGTAAAGCAGAAGATGGTTTATTCCTGGACAAGTCACACTTGCCACACACAAGTCAGCCATTCCGGACGAGTAAATACAAAGACAGATGGTCTCGTGTTTAGAATTCGCGAAGGAACCGCGGAGCATGCAGATTTCTTGAATTAGATATTGTGGAATATCGTTCTGTTGAAGTGCCGATGCCAATCTTATCACATGCTGATCTTTTAGTGATATTATATTATGTATTTTAAGTTGTATTGCAGCGGATATTTTGGTATTAGACGTTGATGATGTTGATTGATTATAATATGGTACATAATATGGTTTGCTTCATGTTCCTCGTTGCCGCACCAAATATAGAAGCAATAGTTATTTACCTCGTTTCCTTAAACAATTTAACGAGGTTAATGCCTCTCAATGTGATTTGTTTAGCAGTAGTAAGACGACTCTTCGCTGAAGAGTCAGCTTATTAGAGGTAATTGGTAATAGTTGTTAATTATTGTTAGTGTTTTAATGTGTATTCTTGCTAAATTGCGCATTCAATCCATTTTTTTTTCTTATATTTTTTCTATATCTCCGCTCTCTTGTCTTGTTGTATAACTCTTTTTCATTTATTTGTGGTAGCTTGTAATTGGCCTTTATTTACTACTAAGTGTAACATTGTGTGAATTAAGCTGTAAGCTCCCCAAACAAAATAAAATAAAATAAAATAAATGAGCTAAAGCGGAAACTAAAGTGAACGCTTAAAATGCATAGTATAAGTGTAAGGTAAATAAACCTCAAACTGCCATAGATTACACAAATTCAACTACCGGGGTAACCCCCCTCCCCCCAATTAATCAAAGAGCACTTCACAATGCTGCTTCATTGCCGATTGGTTGAGATTTCTGCGTCACCGAAAGCCTTCAAAAGGCTGATGGACTCATGAGCAAGGCATCGGGATAAAATATCATACCTATTTATCATATTTAACTCCAAGTCTACACCTCGTATTATGTTCCAATAATACGCATCACAATAAAATACCTACATTCCTTAATATCCCCAAAAGGGCAACTAACACAGTACCCAATAAATAATACAAATTGACAACTTCGCGTTTACCCAACCTTTCGGATGTTTATTTTATCCTTTTGCCATTAGGAGATACATTCCTAGTTAATTTATAGGTATCCAATGTGGCCTATTAGATAGTGCTAGTTGGGGCAATGTATTATCATCAATTATGTGAGGATTGATAGCATTCGTTAGTAGACGTGCGGTGTTGCCAATCAGATAATTTCGTCAAGTGCTCTTAACCACCTGAATCGTGCAGGCTTAGGGTTGTCGGTCTATACATTTGTGGAGGTGCTATCTAGGAATTCTGAATACTCAGGCATTCATTGGAAATTTCTACTAGGTCAATCTGTATGACCAATAGCTATAAGTGGTGCTATAGATAGTAATATAAGTTATATACGTACTATTGTACATTATGTGTAATCTGAACATCATTAATGATAATTTCTACTTGAAATTTATAAATAGACAAGAATTTGTTGTTGTGTAGTTGCATTTATCAGATTTTTATGATAGGAGAATTACATATTATTCCTTTGCTGCAGATGCAGCCTGGAAGAAATCGCTACTTAGCAATAACGCTGCCTATTGTAATCTCAATTTCTTTTTTGTTTTTGTAACTTTTTAATCCCTGTGTGTGCATTAAAGTAATAGAATATTTAGTAAAATGATTTGAAAACTTGTCACAGCATAACTCAACGGACATTCAGTGCCTAGGTACAATATTACAACTTAATTTTACGTACGTATTTACCTACTAGGTCAAAAACAGAAGGTACCCGTGCAATTTAATTGGCTGTTGAATAGCGCTCATTAAGCATTAATCTTGCCATAGAAGGCATTGAATAGATGTAATTGCATTTGCATTAGAATAAGTGGGTATTTTGTGTTTGTTTCAACACATTTAAAGGAATTTTGTCTGCTTGAGAATTTGCTAATTTACAAGGTATTTAGATTAAATAAAATACTAATATCTTTCCCTCATACATAGATAGATTATATAATCTGTCTGTGATGGGGTCTGCGGTTTATCGTAGTTGTTAAAGACGTTGAACGTTATCGAAAAATATTAATTTTCTTGCACACGGCATACGTGATACATCTTGATGGCGTTGAAGGAGGAAGAGAGAGAGATTTTAAAGTTGCCACAATAATAAAAAAAATATTTTATTGTTGGTGTTGCCAACAGTCTGACTGTCTTAATCTGTGTATACACAGCACACTACCTCATGACTTTATCTGTAAGAACATCATAACCATTTTATTTGCAAGTAAAATATAGGAATATGTATGTTCTTTAAAAAAAAAGTAATTGCGAAACGTTTACCCATATCAAGCCCTTTCCTACGATCGAACTCGAACGTGTAAACTGTAAAGTAACATTCATCCATAATAAATCTTTCAAACTCAGAAAAAGTCGTAGTGATCCGCTATTATCTAGTCTTCGCATTATTTCTACCTCCAAGCCCGTATTGACACCTTCATGAATTATTTATGCGGCAGAATTTCCCACTTGTCCCACAAAAAGGAAATGTCACCTCTTTCGTTTGTTCCCTAAGGAGCAATAGAGGATATACACACCAAGACATTTGCGTAAACTACGCAGTATCCATAAAAAAAACGAGTAATTCGATAGGCCCTAAAGGCTTGCGAAAGCTGGAAAAGATTTCTAAGCTAAAGAAATTGTTGCTGAATAAGGCTTTTAGAAAATAAGATACGAATTTAATTTGCTGTTTTTGTACAATTTGTAGATGCAAAAGAAAAGTATTTGTAAGGCCTTCCGAAACGACAAAGGGTTGGGAAATTAACTTCGTTGTAGTAGTAGTGACTTCTAAAGGGTGTTTGGGTCTAGTGTTGCAATTTTTGTCATGCTTGCAAAATATACAAACGGACACGGATAGGCATTTTATTGGCATCAAATTGCCGAAATAGATAAAAATAATTCCACCAAGTCTCATGATAACATTTAATAGAATAGGAATAATAAAACCAAGATTATGACTAAGTTTGCATTATTTATTTCGGTCAGTGCTATGTAAGCTAATAAGTTAAAGGCACATACAAATACATAAGAATGGTTTACTTTATCGTCCGGATAAAATTACATAATGCAGCGACCCAGGCTTGGTGCAGCGAAATAATTTATATCTACCAAGCTTTCCGCATCCGCGATTCACATTCCAAAAGAAATGGACTGAAACGAGTATAGAGATATTATTGGGTAAAATTGTTACAATATTTTTTTGGTGACATTTATTTGGAACTGTAATTGTGGTCTAGTGATTAGAGCGTTTCGAAATTCAATTTCCGGCAGGTATATCCACTTAGTGCAGTGACTGATCATCCTGGAATCAGGTGATTCAGCCGGCAATATCCTAGTTATGATACCAATTGCAAAATGGATTATCTGATTGGCCGAAAGATGATTACATACTTACTTCGGAATACACTTTAATCGTTTGCCCTGGCTTCTATTTATTTAAGTTACGACGACAGACAGCCACAATTCCTATCTGAGATGTGAATTTAACGGTAACTATTTAATATGCTTATTCCATCAAAGTGATTAACGATAGTTCTCAGATTTATTCATGTACCTAAAAAATATGATATACTTAATAATATTTATATCTACAATACTTTTGTTTAGAGATATGATGACAATGACGGTGTCCGTAAGCAAAGGTTAGTATTTTACGAGGGAAATCAAATTATAGGCTTATCTTAGCGTTCGCAGTATGGAATATTATAAGATTGATATTTTATGTTAGCGATTGTTTAATCTCAATATTATACCAAGCACATACAATAATTTGGTGTAGAATTTACTGGACCATCGTCGATAATTAATAGTACATTGCTGCACTATGTCGTTCATTTTCGTTTACAAAAGCTGTTACCTGGCAATTTCGTCCTAATATGGGCTTACGTCTCTAGTCTAGTATGATTTTGTCGGGAATTTCAGTGCAATCTTGTGTCGCTTCGTTGGCCGTACGATGGGCTTATAATTTGCGTGATTTCCATGTAAACGATGTTTCGAAACTACGATGGTCGCTTGTAATGATATTGACATTAGGCCCTATATAAATTACTTTATGAAAGACCGAAATATATTCAAATGAAAGAGAGATTTCTGATGTTCCATAAATAAAATCAGTAGGAATCTTATACTCTCTTCTTATATAAATGAAATGTTGAGTCTATTGAAATTTCCCTTTATACAAAAGAAGTCTATGTAAAAACAGTCCATTATGCCTAATTTGATAGACTTTCACAAAATTATTAGGTATTCACTACTAACTGCGGTCTGATTTTGACATTAGTAATCATTTGTCATCATTTGTTGTCATTGTTTATTTTTTAGTTTAATTTGAATTCTATTTCAACAACTTTAATATTCGTAATTCCTTATTTTAGTCTCTAGTCTTGGAAGAGAGTTAATCCACTCTTTTGCTTTACAACTTGCTGAAGTAATCCCGCACCTAGCTCTCTTTTATTCTGCACCTGCATAAACACAAAGGAAGGTGCCTAAAGGAGTCTTACATTTGGCGCATTTTTCCGTAAGTACAGAGCTCTTAAAACTTTTTTAAGACCTTCGCAGTCAGTAGGTCGGTAAGGACCATTTGCACGGGTACCATCACGTTTACTTTACGCGTAAATCTTGTAAGAGTTTTAGCTTACGTTGTATGCCAAATGCAGTTTCATAGTTGCATTTATGTTACACCGCGCCCTAGCTCTAAACAGTAGACAGTCGTGTATATTTGCTCACGCGATTTCTAGGGCTGATACCTGTGTTTGTTTGTGTTTAACAAATATTTCTTCGTTTTCTTTCCGTTGTGGTTCATCAAATTATAATTTTACGATAGTCGGGAGTAGCGACTTCTTTACCTCATTAAGTAGTAGTATAAAATATGAATAACTAGGTACTTATCTTATTTATATTTATTTATATATTTAGCCTATACGATCCCACTGCTGGGCAAAGGCCTCCCCTTGATTTTTCCACTCCTCTCGACTTTGCGCGATCTCCGGCCAATCCTTGCGATAAACATTGAGGTCGTCACACCATCTTTTACGCGGTCTGCCTCGACTTCTAAGCCCGCCCTGAGGTATCCAGTGAGTAACGACTCGTGCCCACCGCTCCGGATGCATCCGACAAACGTGTCCGGCCCAGTCCCACTTCAGTTTGGCAGACTTTTTCCCTACATCAGTGATACCCGTTTTGGAGCGCAGTGTAGTGTTTCGCACACGGTCGATTCGTACAAGGTATAAAAATCTTTTGACGTCTTATATTGGGTAACTGTGTCATAAAGTGGAGCTCGTGTTCTTTTACCCTTTCGCTGCCAATATCATTTTGCACGAAGTCGCTCTAAGATTCATTAATTATGCAGTCTGCTAAGTAGTATTATAGTCAGTTACGCTGGTAATTCTCTGTGTCATTGACAATTGACGTAATTTAACATTTCCATGCTTACAGCTTATACCTATAGCAGTGTAAACGACACAGGTTTAATTCGGATTACTACGCAATTTGAGCTAATAAAACTAGTCGTAACCATTGTCATTTCTCAATTATTATCGGTAATGACAAAAGCGATCGCGTATGCAACGGACGTCCACAATTAGGCATCCTGTTTAATTATTGCATCGCTTCCACGTAATTGATGAACTTTATTGGTTTATATCCGAATGTTAAACGTATAAAATATTCCATGCCAACGGCCGACGATACATAATGAAAACGGGAACCGTCATCGATCGCTAATTTTTATGCCCCTCGCAACACAAAGGAGTTTATTCGAAAAAATATTACTTTGCTCCCAAAGTATTTCACGGAACGAAAGTTCCAGACATTGTTTCTATAATTTTGCCTCATTTTTATGCGCGCGTCTCTTGCATACAAATGTAAAAAAAAAATAAGGGCGTTAAAGGGCATTGTTCACGAGACTTATTGGCTTGTCTCGATTTCTGCCGTTGTGTCGCTTATAAAATATGAAATGTGTTTACAACATTGTGCATACAGATTACTTGTAAATTGAACTCAGCAAGATTTCTGATAAGATTGCATTCAATGTAAAACAAGTGCGAAATACGTGGGAATTTACACTCATGTATATTGTGTAGTATGGATGGTGTCTAGCAATATTAAAAACTTCTTTCTTGTCAATCCCTTATCTTTCCAAAATGTATTTACCATCATGGTGTATAAAATTTGTACTGGATATAAAGATGACATAGATCATATTATTCAGTACATCACTTGGATAAGTAAGTACAGTAATTGCATCCGTTGCAAAATAGCATCACAAAATTGAAGTATCTAGTGTAGTGTCATAAGTATTATTTTTGGTAAAAGCTACTATAAGCGTGAGGGTTTGCATGTTATGGACATTCCACTAATGAACTAAGATGATGAGTAGACTCCCGTTCTGGTTAGAAAAAAATAAAAAAATAAGTTTTTTAAATTGTCTTTGATATTGATGTTCTTCCATCAACCCACAGTGCTGCAATGTGTAGTACGATCCTTCTTTCTCTTTCTGATGGATAATGTAACCTATCTTGTTCTATCTTGTATTTATCTATCTATTGTATTGCCTATCTGTGGGACATATTAGGTGTTCTATGTATATACGTAGAAGGAATCATTATAAGATGACGAGTACATTTGTGGTCTTAATCTGTACCAAAATCGTCTTTACCGATATCAAACATATGCGAGACAGGCACCAAATCAGTAAATGAATCTCTCTTATTAATGCATCTCTCGATCATTTAATTAAACACAATGGGTCTGTAAAATGTAATTTCAGTAAAAGCATCGGTAATATAGCAACTGAATATTTAAAATATATTATTTTACCCACCGTAAACTGTAAATGCTATAATGAGTGCTGAATTTAAGTGACAGTAATTTCATATCAGTAATGAGACCCAGCTCTAGTTAATTTTTACGTACGAAGTGTTGCTTTATGCACAAGAACGTGATTCATATTTTTACTCGAATGTAAAAATGAGATGCCCAATATTTCAAGGAGATAATAAATACTATACTTTACTAGGGACTCGACCCAGTTCCGCCAGGGTACATTTTTACCAGTCTTCTTGGAGAAATGCAGATCATAACATACAGTAGTTCTCAAGATTAGCCCGAAGATATTCATACAGTGGAGCCAAATTGTTTTGTCTACAACAAATGTAAAAAATACGAATCATTCTAATTCTGAATCCACTTAAACACATAATGCAGCTTTAGATAACTGTATAAAAACAACAAAACATAAAAAAACATTCTACGAATAATTTGCTTACAAATGTTTTGATGAGTAGAACTTCAATCAATATGCAAGCTAAGTCAATAGTAAACTAACAAGAACATTCGTCATAAATGTCATTATCGCTTTCACGAACCCCTTATGCTTAAGCATCATCACGTATAGATACTAAAGTAATGGTCAATTGTAGCATAGGTACGGATTCACATAGTAAGTAGTAACCTTTTCCATAAAAAGCCATACACAGCAAAAACCACCCAAAGAGTCCACATCGAAATACGGTTTCAAGAATCGTGGAACGATTATCCGTTGACACGAACCACAAAGCACGTTCTGAACATAGAAAGCAGTGGTAATTGGCCACCTAGTTACTCTGGTGATTTTCAACGAAGTCTACTGGCTCGTGTTGCATTTCAACTACCACGTACATTTCAAGTAAATAGGCAAGTTGACAGACATTGGCTGATCGTGATACGGTTTTTCCTGTAGAGCACGTTCGAAAGCGGGACACGCGGAACACCGATGAGATGTGAGTTTATATTTTGTAATATTATGTAACATTTTGAGGATTTTTATTCGCACCGCTTCTTTTCCTCGTAATAATAAAATATCGGCTTTCAATAGGTGGATTACCAACCCATCCTAGTGTCAGGGTTACTATTGAGCCGCCAAAGGCCCCTGACATGGCTCATGTTACGACTACTTACTCACATCAGTAAGTAGTAATCGGGACCAACAGTTTAACGTGCCTTCCGAAGCACGGATCATCTTACTTTCGGACAATCAGGTGATCAGCCTGTAATGTCCTAACCAAACTAAAGATTATTGTGATGTGTCCCCACCGGGATTTGAACCCAGGACCTCCGGATCGTGAGCCCAACGTTCAAACCACTGGACCACGGAGGCCAATAGGCTTCAATAGGTAAAGTGTTATCTGATGATCCTATTGTCCCACTATATTTTTTTAACAAAAAGACAGGATCTATACGTTGACATGTCAGGATAATAGACGCAGATCTAGGAATACACTCACGTGACGAAAATATTATTTTTAATCTAAAATGAATCAAAATTCTTAGTCTCTCATTATATATATATATATATATCATATAGTTTTTTACGGTCCACCTACTAAGTCTGAGTTATTGAATGGTGGACTTTTCAACCCGAAGCCAAAATTTTTGGGGAAAATCAAACAACAACTAGACAACCAAACGATTCGAGTACAACGAATCTATCTGAGGGTATTCGTTTTGAAAAAAGGTATTTTTCAACCGTTTACGTTAGTCGCACTGTCGCTCCAACTGGCACCAGTCCGTAGAGTTGACAGGAAAATTGTAGGCTAGCACTAATGATGATGGGTAAAAATTTGGTGGCCTGTGTGATTATATTTGAAAGTTTTCAAACTGAAATAGACGTTGAATTTATTTCTGTTATACAGGGTGTTACTGACATCGTAACGAATACTCATCAAGTGCAATTTTCAGTCGGAAAATGCATGAATATTTTTGTGTTTTTTTAAATTATTTTCGGTTCCATACTTATGCGACGGAAAATTCCACTTGATATCAACTCAGAATCATGGTCTCAATCATCCCTCAAAGTTTTCGGTACAGTGTCACTAACACTATATTATTATTACCTGTCTGTTTTCTTGTGCTGAAAAGAAACTGAATTAAAATTAATATGTACTTAACTATTCAATTTATCACTTCGTCATTCTTAAATTTAATAATATCTTAAGCTACTTTTACAAAAATATATCTCAACTATGGTTTCGTGCAATAAAATCATAAACGGATGGTAATTAATTAGTGTATTGTAGTGGATATTAGAAATAACCAAATAAAGCAGAGTAATTTTTATCTACTAACATTAACGATCTAATGTTGGTCGATTATAATTGTTATATTATTCAATTAAAACTTTGTATGTTTTCTAAGCGAATTCGTATTTTTTTATCCTGTTATTTTTCTCGTTATTAATATCGAAGTATTTCAGCATAATACTTTTCCTTCTAAGAACCATATCGAATATGCTAATACGTAATTGGTTCTTGTGATCAATTAAGTGTTATATTTGTATTGTTCTCAGAAACCGGCGGTATAAGAGCTTTTTCTTGAACGTTTTATACTTATTATTTTGTTCTCTGAATTATATAAATTATATTACAATATTTATTGCCTTTTAGTTTATTTCTAGACTTTGGTGAAGAAGCCACTTAGGATTGAGTCGTGTTGTTGCTTTTAAACGATTAGGACGAATGTTGTTATTAACGTTTGGCAAATCTAAACTTCGTTTACTTTCGAACACGACGTCTTTATTAAAATAAGTTTCTATTTTAGCTTTTTCCCCTCGCATGTGTGTGTGTGTGTGTGTGTGTGTGTGTGTGTGTGTGTGTGTGTGTGTGTGTGTGTGCGCGCGCTTGTGAACGGCTGAAGACAACAAACTGCGTACGACACACAATCTGAATAAATACAATAAGAGGCAGAGACTTTACTTCACCATTCGTAGACCAGGGGGAAAAACAAAGGAGTATCACGTTGCTTCATTGCGAGTAGATGAAGATGTGTGAACTTTGTGATTGAAAGCACAGATTACTATACATTCGATTTCAAGACAGTATGCTCTGCCAAAATTAATAGACATACCTACCTATACATTTTTATACAAAATCATTTCCAACAAAAATAAACATAATCATTTAATAAATTCTGCCTCAAAATAACAGGCTTAAAGTTTATAATCTAACCACTTTTGCTTATTCTTTCTTTGCTAGGTCTTACGAATAAATATAATTTTATAGTTTTAAAACAGTAGCTTAGAATTAATCTTCCTGTTTGTTATTTCTACAGTAGAATAAAGTTGTTACCTTAATTCGATGAAGACTTGAGCAACGATCAAATGCGTATTTGTGTTGTTTAAAAACCAGCTGAACTATCAAAGTTTTAACTACATATTTGAAACTTTGTATCCTTATGTTGAAGGCGACTTACGGCAGCTAATTGTCCCATTGTGATGGATCGAGCGGACTTTGTTATCTTTGTCATGGCAATACCAATTTATTTTGACCCATGACACCAGTGATGTGTAACTTATTCATTAGAACAATAAAGTACAATTTATTGTTCTCCTGTTAATAAAATGTCGTTGGTCCAATCATCCGTTCACTGATCAATAAGTTAAATGCTATCCCACCACATGCACAGGATTGGCGTACTTAAGGAATACTATTAAGGAATACCTTATTAAACATAGCTTGGTTAGAATAACAGCTTTCAAAACATTTTCCCTTACAAACGATTTCGACAAAGTGTGACTGTGAAAAAATGTATGGGATCGTTCGACATAAAGTGACATATCAATCCCATATATTTATTTATATCACTGTCACTGTTTGCAACGTGGCTTACCCCCATACTGGTGCTAATTCCTGTAAATACCATCTAATTTTATTTTAAGTTATACTTATCTGTAATTTTCTTATCCGCTCAAAAAGGAAAGGGACGGATAATCAACAAGCATAAAATTTATGGAACACACGTCAATTTTAATAATATTAAAAAATAACCGTCTAAAAATTTTACATTGGCCAATAACCCGACAGAATTAAGTTGACAGCACACGTCAAACGGTTTGCATACCAGCGAGATACCTTTTTGAATCGCCCGGGTTATTCCTTAATTTACTCGTTCTTCCTAAAATTAAGAGCTGTCAATCATCCGTCCCTTTCCTTTTCGGCGGATAAGAAAATGACAGGTATAACTTGAAGTAAAATTAGGTGTCTGCAGGAATCGGGGCCACTATGTGACTATTATGTGACTGTTTTTCTCAGTCCTATTAGAATGAGAAATATATTTTTTTAATCTGTGCATTACCGATTACGTTTGTAATTGGTCGTGTAGTCGCATCATCTCTCGAATAATCCAGGGGCCAGTATAAGCTGGTAGTTCACTTGTCCCGGCTGCAGTCACGTAATAATGTTGTCTCTGTAAACATTTGGCCAGGTGAGCGAAATTGTGCCTAATTTCCGGACGATGGACGCAACCATCATTATGGGTGTGTCTTGTAGTATAGCCAGGCCTTTATTAATAGCCTGCACTTAATCAAGAACTAATGTTATCATAACATAATATAAGGTCACGACTCTATTCCCAATTTGGCTAGTCAGAGGTACATTAGTGTGATCATCAGCTGTGTGAATTATGAAATGTTACCAGCACCGGCTTCTATTCTACCTTTATGTCAGATATATACTTCTAAAGTTCTAGAACTTTCTGGAGAGGTTTTCAGACATATATGTCAGTAATTACTTAAATAAAACTTCGTTTTATGAGTATTAGTATATCATTTTACATCATGTTATGTTTTCCACCGACACGCAGTGGAGGAGGTAGCGAGGTGGATTATGCTCTCTTCCTGTATAGTTCCATAAAAGAAATAATGTCATTGACCTTACAACTCGCACCAAAGATTAAATAGAAAAGAAATAGATAAGAAATTTTCCTCTTGAATGTTCTTATTACTTATGTGATGCATGCAAAGATTTTTATGAATTTTCAATTCAATATTTTATGTACGTTTCTGTCATTGAGTAAGCTTTATTACTTTGGCCGTTGACCTTTGCAATTGCCTTATGAGTTCATGACTATGCAGGCTGTCTGCCTCCATTGTGTGTTAAGCTCTAAACAATAAACAGATTATTATGCGTCAGTTTCAATGTACTTGTTTGAGTGTTGCACAGGAATTTGTGGACAAGTGTATTTTGTATTCTGGGTGCTAGGATAAAGGGAGGTTTTTTGAGCAGATTTGCCGTCATTTATTGCAAAATAGGACTGTTTAAAATTCGATTGTTTCTTATTCTAGTACTAAGAAATTTCCATTAAGCGTACGTACCTATCGTAGATTTCGAAATGTTTAAATTGAATACTTGATTGAAGATCTTTCAATTAATTTCGGGCTCACGAAAATTTGAACTTTATCATATATTTTTATTTACCTTTAACAGTAATTTATACCCCTAAACAAATACTTACCAATACTATTTGACTTCCCTTCTTCTATCGTGTGGGTCGTGAGGTGGATGACCAACCTCATCAAACCTGGTGGATTATTATTAAGTCGCCAAAGGTCCCTGACGTGACTCAATTAACGAGTACGTACTTACATCAGTAAGTAGTAACTGGGACCAAGGTGCTTCCGAAGCACGGATCATCTTACTCCTGGACGATTAGGTGATCAGCCTGCAATATCCTAAATAAACTAGGGACCACAAAGTGATTAGTCCCCACCGGGATTCGAACCCGTGTCCTCCGGATCGTGAGCAGAACACTCAATCACTGGACCACCGAGGCCGTTATGAGTTCATCATACTATTACTCATCACATGCACATACTAAAGCTGCAAATTCTAAAATTAAACGCCTCTTATTTAGAAATCTTATTTGCCAAAGAATAAATGAGTCAGTGTTTCACTTGTAACAAATTGGCTCATTGAAAAATATCCTGACAAGAACAATCCCCTGTTGTTGATTGGCAAAAGGAGCAGTAGGAACGTCGTTAACTAACAAGCTTAAGGGTCCTACAGATCGGGACGATTGAAACGATTTACGAGTAAACGAATTGGAAAGATGTTAGCACTTGGTAGGGGACAAGGGTTCTTTGGAGTTTCGTTTAGGAATGGCATGTCTGTAAAGTTGAAGCGAACAGACATTTTCTAGGTAGACGTGCTCTATCTTCACCAGAACGTCAGTTTTCTACGGTGTTTCTTTTGCCGGGCCTTTTTTGGTCAGATAAAAATTACATAAAGTAAAATATAAAAAGGTTGACAAGTTAAAAAAAAATTCAAAATAAAATGTGATCTCTATTTAAGAGCCACGCTCTTGTCGACGTAGCATTTTCCATTCCAGTGTATCAAAGGCCAATTCCTTGACTTCCCTTCATGTTAATCTGCTTATAATAAATCAATAATCTATTGATAACGTATGTTACCTTAGTTTATGTTACTACGAGTTGGAAGTGGTTTTGTCATAAACTGTAACTTTCTATTAGGTAGTTATAATATATAATATTTGCTGTGTACTATAGGAATAGGGAGGAAGAGAGCCTGGTGATCCGTTACAAAGATATTCTGTCTAGGATGGACACTAGTCTCTTCCACAGTAGAAACATGTTCACTGTGAGTAGTTTCACTGTAATTGTGAGTGAGAAATAAACTTTATTTTTATTATTATTTATTAATAATATTAAATATTAGACATTGTAAATAAATAAACCTACACTAGCGTTCAAGCAACTCGAGTCTCGAACACTCGTAAATCTACCAATTAATCACTCACAAAATAAAAAAGGCGTGTTCCTTCCTTTCCTTGAACTTGAACTCAAAGTAATTCTGCACGCGTCTTTATAAAGAATGCATTGTGTAGTGGGAGTGCAGTGCAAAATATTCAGCATTGACTGAGATGTTATAGATATACACTAACGGTATAGCAGGTTTATCGAACTACTGGAGGGTTAAAAAGGCCATATTAAAGCAATTCATCAAAAAAGCAAAAACGGAGGCCAAATAGCAATATTTATTTTTAGACTAACTTTTTACCCCCTGGGCTTGTCTCACAACTTTAAAATACTGTATTTTTATAAGCCAAATTTGATTTCATAATATGTAAAGAAAGCTGCAGTTACTGTAAAAAGTTTCGTTATAAATAACTTGTGGAAGTTGAACCATATAGAAGCGAAATTTTAAAACCAAATGGATCCATTCGTCTCATGTCTTCTGTCTTTTATACAGAAAAGTTAGCATTTCTAAATATGTACATACGGCTTTTGTGTGATGTGTTACCGTGTTTCCATTACACACGAATGCACGAAATGCAGTAGTTCTGTAGTAGATCATCATAATTTGATATTTCACATTTTTATACGTCTGTTGTCACCACATCCGTCGCAAAGGTATACGAATCCAATAGATACTGCAAAGGAACCTACCAAACTCCTTGTATATATTAAACTTTTGCGTCAGACGCCTACAAATTAAAGGCAGCTGTTGAGCCTGATTGGCGCAAGTGCATTAAGATTTATAATGAGTTAGTATTATGGATTGCCTTATAATTAATGGGTGCTACTTTTTACTTTTAAAGATTAAACAAATGTGCCAAAAGTAACGAATGATTCTGCGTTGTTTGATTTATTTTGGATTGAATGAGTAATTTGTTAAGTTTTATTATTTATTGTTATGTTATTTTGCAAGGGCAGAAACAAGGAATACAAGAAAGAGGATGGAAAGGCTCTAAGGCACATTTTGTATGAGAACCGCTATCACTGGTTCATCTCCGCTATATTTTACTACTACTCCTGCAAGCAGGTAACTACGATAGCTCTACTGCTACTCAAATTCCATAGCCTCTTTACCGGAAATAGGCTGCAATTTTATCATTACTTCTCGCCGATCATACTTAGGTACTAAGGTTTTTAGCTATCCTGCGATAAGGAGAGATATCCTTGCATGATTGTCGATATTTGTTTTTTTGCCCTGCAGGTAATGCACAAGACGACCTTTTAACATACTATCGTGGAGCTCCGTGCGTCGTAAAGTTTGCGGACGAGTGGAGTGCAAAATGGAGGTATGAGCTATTTGCTCTCTTGGCCATTCCAACTTTTTTCTTCTATTCTGTGGTTAGATATTAACCCAGATACTAGAGGGTTGCTTAGGTCGCACTACTAACGCACATCGAATTCTTCTATTATTTTGTATTATTTCCACGAAATCCTTAAATTCACTAAAGAACTCTTAGAAACCGGACCCTACGTAACACGATAACCCAGATAGGCACTTCAGAATCACCCTTTTTTGTGGCATATTGCGGGGAATCCTTACAAAAGAGCTAAGTTTCCCCAAGCGGGGAAACAATGTAAATCAGAGCCTTTGTAACCTCCCAGTGTCCCATTGTAATGTTACTATTTCAATCTGCCGAGAAGCCTTCTAGCTTCAAACTTGGAGCTAAGAAAATAAAAGGACCTACCATAATCTTAAAAATAGAGCAATAAAGAGTTTTTGTATTGTATTATATCTTTTACATAAAATGCCTATATACGTCCCACTGTTGGGCACAGGCCTCCCCTCAATCAACCGGAGGAGGTATGGAGCATACTCCACCACGCTGCTCCACTGCGGGTTGGTGGAGGTGTTTTTACGACTAATGGCCGGGACCAACGGCTTAACGTGCCCTCCGAAGCACGGAATCATCTTACTTTTTCGGACAATCAGGTGATTCAGGTGATTATATATTTTAGGGCAAATTAATTAACAAGCCAAAATTTGATCAAAAAGTTAAAAAAAATACATGCAGTAGAAAGTAGTTTGAGTTGAAGATCAATTTTGTGTCAACCTAGTAAAAAGTACAAACAAACTTATTAAAATATAATTGTTATAAACCCACGACTATATTCCAATTGGGATAATCAGAGGTACATCAGGTCAGGTCCAGGGTTGATGGGATTGGTAATCCATCTAATCATAACCCACACGACAGAAGAAGAGGTACATCCAACGCTAGACAAACTTATTTTCACGTCTGTAATCTCTATTAAATTGCAGATCCATGATTAATTAGATTAAAAGACAGTTCGCAGTATCGGAGTCCTAAAGTCATGGTAATTAAAGAAAATATCACCAAATATACTTTTAGATATCCATGAGCGTAGATTTAGGTTGTTATTCAGTGGCATTGAAAAAAAAATAACAATCTAAACTCTTATTCCTGAGAGCTCCAAGAAACAGTCACACGAAATAATAGCACTTATCCCGATAGAAGAATTCACAGGTCGCTTAACCAGCTTCTAAAATAGAATACCTTTACACACGCGAAGAAATTTTATCCCTAAAGTTCACTATAAATATTCCTTATAAAGATTAGCGTAGGTGCTAAAGAATTGGCGCCAGTAACACTCCAGGCATACCGATCTGCCGATACGACGGTGGAGACTTCCAACGCATTCCTGAGATTAGAATTTCACATTCCAACGGGATGCCTCATTAGTTTAACAATGTTGATAGATAGATAGGTCAGTTCTCTGAGAAACAAAGTGATCATATACGCAACACAGATATATGATATAATTATACTCATATATGTAGTAGGTAGATCCACATAATAGTTACAAGTTAGTTATTATATAATATTGCCGCTGATGTCGCAAACTGACGTATCTGCAATTTTTGCCGAAACAGATTTGTACCTTTTGCAATTGTTAGTAAGACGCAAATCACTTTAGCAAAAAAATACTTATAATGGAGCGGGAATTAAAGCCAATATCCAACTCTAAGGTTAGACAGTATAAACAAAATGTTGTTTTATGAAAGTGTAAACACAGATGTTGGTAACAACTAGATGTGTCCATAGGCATCTTTGTGTTACCAAGTAAAATAGTATTTGTAATAAACTTGAGAGATTCTGTCTCCTTTCGTTAAATCACATTTTCTTCATACCTCTCTCGAGGTACACCCAGGATGGATTTCATAGAAAGGAATTGCAAGTGTTCAATCCGCAAAAGTATTTTGTAGTGAAATGGGTTTTGTAGTGAATTCCTAATAGGAAAGTGGAGGTTCTACTGTAGAATTGCAAGTGGGTTTTAAAATGTAAATAAAATCGATTTTGGTGTAAGTAAACTCTTTGTATATTGGATTACTGTACCTATAGGTGAGGCTGAGGCCTGGGTACTGAAGAGAATGAATAATATTACAGTTTCGCCTAGCCGTCGAAGATAGACATAAAAAACTACCTCCTTGGTCCAGTGGTTGAGCGTTGGGTTCGTTTCCTGGTGGGGACATATTACAAAAATTACTTTGTGGTCCTTAGTTTGGTAAGGACATTACAGGCTGATCACCTCAATGTCCGAAAGTAACATGATCGGAAGACACGTCAAGCCGTTGGTCCCGGTTACTACTTACTGATAAGCAAGTAGTCGATACATGAGTAATGTCAGGAGCCTTTGGCGGCTCAATAGTAACCCTGACATCAGTAGGGCAGGTAGGGTTGATGAGGTTGGTATTCCGCCTCACAACCCACACGATAGAAGAAAATAGATAAAAACATAAACACCTATAAAAAAACGTCCTATCACAGGGCAGGGCATGTCTCTCCTCAATTAACCGGTCGGCATTATACATGATGGAAATAAAAAACCAACCAGAAAATAAAATACATTCTGACAAACGTGAATTTGATAAAATATTTGTTTTTCCATTCTTTTCGTTGTCTTACTACAATTGTTACATCCTTTTAACAGAGTTTATTAAATAATGTAGAGTAATAGTATTTATTGGATACACCAACAATTTATGTGACCTCGTTTTGACATGATTCTGATTATGAACATACACAATACAATGCTTTAGCTTAGACACAATACATATTCAATCGTGTACTTACTAGCCTATTAAATCCTAAACTCAAGACTTAATTGACAGCTAAGGATATTATATTCGATTAACTACATTATTGTTAAATAGGTTTTTAGTAGTTAGACGTTGTCTAGGTCATCGCTTAGTGAGCTTGAAGCTGAAGGCGGGGCCGATTAAACTCAAAATGTTTTTGACAGCTTAGGAGATTATATCATAGTAATATAGTTTAGATAGTGTAACAAGTCCTCACGACGTAGGTAAACAACATGATTATTTTTATAGGCTTTTGTTAGTAACACCATCTCTGGGTCACCGTTTAGTAAGGTTGAAGTAAGCGTGCATTTCGTAAGTTATAGGTATAATCATTAGTATAAAATGAAACTTACCTATAAAGGGTGTTAGTGACATCGTAACGAAAGCTTTGGGCGATGATTTAGATCACGATTCTAAATAAATAAATAATAATAAAATTCTTTATTACTCAAACAAGGTACAATTTAAACATTTTAACAGCGAGCCCCGCACTAGGGATCACCCTGTATCGCAGTGGCTCTGTTGTTGTTATTCTGTTGATATCAAGTAGAATTTCCTATCGGTAAATTCATGATCCCTAAAAGTTTTCGTTACGATGTTACTAAAAGACTGTATGTCTACGTTAAAAATATATTAAGTGAAAATCAAATAACATGAAATTGCTGTCAGTCGGTGGGGACCAGTGCTAACCATTTTTATAAATGTGCTTTGTACAATAGGCACTCCTGTATATTTGATATTTACATTTATAAAATGCTTCAACAAGAGAGAATCTGTTAGCAAATAATTTAAATATGCTGTTGGATTTTGTCCTTAGCAGCAATAGAATAGACGCAGTCTTTCCGCGTATAATCGCAGAAGTCATCCACATCTTGAGCAAACACAGTGCGCTGTAAAACCTCGGCAGTCCCAACATCATTCTTACTTAAAGGTTGCCTGGAAGAGATTGCTACTTAGCAATAAGGCCGCCTATTGTACTAATTATATTTCTCTTTTGTTTTGTATTTTGTTTTTTCCTGTTTGTGCAATAAAGTATTTGTTATGTTATGTTAAAATTAAATATGACATTATGTTTGGTAAGCCGATATTTCTTGATATGAAACCTTCCCTAATCAACTCCTAAATAATTTAATGCAGACTCAAAGCAGAGCAGGACTCAAGATACAGAAACAAGGACAAACAAATACAGAAAGTCACAACAGGCGGCCTTATAGTGCAAGGAAAATTTCTTCCAGGCAACTATAATAAATATCATCATTATAGAAATAGATGGGTTCCTACAAAATGTGGTGTAATAAAAATACAGAAGTAAGTTTTATAGTACGAACATGGACCCGGTAAGGGCACTGCAACTGGTAGAGAGGACAACATACTTAATTATTATCTCTCTTTATTTAAGAGCTGCGCTCTTGTCAGTGGATTAATCGCCATAGGTACCTCTCTTCTTCCCACCAAATCCTTCACCTTCTGATACTACACGACTTGCACCTTCTCTTTTATATGTTTCATAAATAATAACTTAATTATTAGTCAGTGATACAATTTATACCTCTATATCACGCTATATTTTGACATTGTTATTGCACTTATTATTTAAGTATTGTTTTATATGTACTAGCTTTTGCCCGCGACTTCGTCCGTGTAGCGTATTAAAAATGAGAGATCTTTGTGTGTGTGGGAGTGCATGTCAAATTTCAAGCATCTAACTTCTGCAGTTTAGATTTTTCATACAACAATTTTCTCCCGCTAACTCCCATTTTTCAAAATACAGCCATAACTAAACTTTATATTTACTAAGGTATGCATGCATGCTAGATTAAAAACATCTATCTTACGCGGTTTCGATTTTTTCATACAAATGATTTTTTCCCGCTAACTCCCGTTTCTGTGGGAATTTTGCAATATCCTGTTGCAACTAAGCTTTAAGTTAACTAAGGTACCTGCATGCCAAATTTCAAGCGTCTAACTTAAGCGGTTTAGATTTTTCATACAAAAGGATTTTCCCGCTAATTCCCGTTCCCGTTCCGGGAATTCCGGGAATTCCTTTCTTAGTGCACCTCTACGGTACCTAAGCTACGTCTCTTCCAAATTTCAAGTGCCTACGTGTAGCCGTTTAGGCTGTGCGTTGATATGTCAGTCAGTCAGTTTCTTCTTTTATATATTTAGAAGATGATTGATTTATTCATTAACTGTGTAATAGCTTCAAGTGATAATATAACAAACGTATGAATAATAAACGAAACGTTACTTACGAAGCATTTCTGTAACAAAACAGGTACCCGTGGTTCAAATGTTTTTTGATATTAATCATTATCAAACTGATATACGTATACCCGCATCTATTGTCGTGTTTGATGGTCTACCCTAATGGACTGTCACGTACAGAACCCTATTGTTTACCCGAACACACGAAATTACCTGTGTTTCATGCTTATGTTTGACATATTATAAATTATTAAACTTAATTGTTAGTATTGCTACTGAGAAGAGAGTTTTCGGTTAGGGACGATGTTTGGGGATAGGTGATTTTTTTTTGTGTGTTAATACGCAGTACGAAAAATTTACTTAAAAAAGAACAATAGCAACCCTGAGACCAGGGTTGGTAGTCCACCTCATCAAACAATACAAGATGTTTTAAAAGATGTCGCTATGTCGCCGTCTGTAATCGTCAAGCCAACAGTCTTAGTAAAACTGTAGGTACTTCTTCCTCTTCACATCTAATCTTCTTCTTCTTTTTCTTATTCTATATTTCGTTAAATATTCTCAAAGCCAAAATAAAAAATAAAATAATTCAAAAAAGTATATTCTCAAATATTCTCGAAAAAGATGCCGTGACGACATGGATGCCGGACGGACTAGTCGGAGTACGCCCAGGGCTTCGAAAAATGGAAAGAGGAAGGAGAAGCCTTTGTCCAGCAGTGGGATCTTGTAGACTAGATTAGATTAGATTCTCAAAGCTCCTACACTGATGAAAACTTTGTCTTACGTTGTTGTAGAACATCGCTTAACATTGCGTAAAAATAGTCAGGTACCTTTGTTACGAAAATACAGCGTGTTAGTGACATCGTGCCGAATATTAAGAGGAATGATTCAGACCATACCTCTGAGTTAATATCAAGTGGCAAATTGCAAAAAGAAATTGAAAATTTAAAAAAAAAACATGAATTTTGCGGTGGAGAATTGCACTTGACATCAACTCAGGATCATGGTCTGAATCATCCCTCAAAGTTTTCGTTACAGTGTCACTAGCACCCTGTATAGGTTTAAAGATTATTGACAATACACAGCCTATACTTATGTGAGAAAAAAAAAGATAAATTAAGTTGAAACTAAAATTACGTCGTTCATATTTATAAGTCACAATTTATGACATTTGACTAACTGTCACTTTTCTAATATTCAACAAGTAGATAATAAATTACCAATATTCGTGTGCTAATGTTTTTTTAAGAATATTTTTTTTTTATATTAACATATTCAATAACATTTTTAATTATTCATTCAACAGGAGTACCATAATAACCATTACCGTAATGTACCATTTGTGTGGATGGTATTGTTGATAGTATTGTACTCGTACGTTGATTTGTTACCAGTTAGGCAGTTCAAAAAGCATCCTTTGTTTTTATGAGTCGTTAACCCGATGAAGAGCAAGATGGGTGAATCATGTGACCAACAGAGATGTACATGGTTTTTTTTTAAAGATTATATTTATAACGCGCTGACTTAATAACTTATATTATTTCTTTATTGCCAGTGAATTACATGAAGCTATCGAGATCGGGTGCACTCCAAAAATTTTACTTACATTTTTAGCGAACATTAACATTTGTAACTGTGAACATTTGTGGAATTTAAATTATGATTATCTTCCTCAAAAAAACTCTTTCTCTTAAACAACACCACTCCGTATAGCCCCAACATATTGTGAGCCATATTATGTGACACCCGATCAGCCCATCGCCTATCAAAAGGTATATCGTGTTAGAAAGGACATAATTAAAAAACATAATAACGGGTTCTTACCGCGTTTAAGTCGGGGATATGAGACTCCCGATATTTCGACACTGTTGTAAGTGCCATGATCACGGGATGACATCCCGTCATAACCGCGTAAACTTAAAACAATGTAGAAAGGACATAGGTAGTTGGTATTGTTGACGTTGATAATCCATCTTACAAAATAGAAGAACGAAGAAGAAAAAGGACACGGACAAGTTTTGTGTTTTGTAATCGAAGCCAGTTCAGCACAGAGGCAACACTCCTACATCAAAATACCATACATCATACTTCTGTCCTTATCTCACTCTATATGAGGTCGGCACAACATGTATTCCTCTTCCATCCATCTCTGTCAGTCGTATTCTCAGTACTCACATCTTTCACGCACATATCTTTCTTCACACAATCCACAATCCATCCACACTTTCTTGGGTCATACCCTACGTCTATATCGATCCACATTCAAGCTTCTTCAAAATTTTCTTGTAATATGCATTTCATCCCTCCTCATCACATGCCCATACCATGCTAACCTGTTGCTCCATCAAAATAGCATTACAAAGTAAAAATACAGTTTAAGCCGGCTCGGCCTAAGCCCCTAAATACGCGCCTGTGAAAACATCGAGTATGGAAATAGCAAAATGGATGGTGCATACTAATTAGACACAATTTCAAAAGCTTTACGAGATGAAAGATGTTTGCTGTAAATAGTTGCTTGTTAATAAAAGATGTTTTGACTGTTTGGAGTCAGTGGTTGCGCATTATTTTAACTTTAGTTACGTTAACAAATTGGTAGGGTCTCGTCACAGCTTCGTTTGTTTTGCTCTACACTATCGTGTTCTTACAACAGTTTTACTTTTTCACAGGGTCCAATTACCTACCTGACTTGAACATTTGGCAGGCCCGGTTCTTTACACAAGCGACTGCCTGTCGGACCTTCCAACTTGCGAAGGGAAAATCAGCCCAATACAGGTTAGGTCACATACTTCTGAAACGAATATCTCGGGAATGAGGGTTTTCTCATTATGTTTTCCTTCACTGCTGATCACGTGATAGTCATTTATGATCCAAACATGAGTTCGAAAATATTTTCGAAATTTGGTTTTGGCCCGTGCTGGATTCGAATCGCGAGACTGGGCAAACAACAGCAGACTCCCGAAGTTGTCGAGACTAGCCTGAACAAACATAGCATGATATAAATATAATGCTTTGATGATTTTACTAATACTATATTAGTATAGGGATATATAATAAACGCGAGTCAAAGTAATCGGACCGAACACCTCACATCAGGTGATAGATAATGGTTAATGACTCTATCTATGGTTATTAGTAGATGTTTACATTATAAGACGAATATCTAACGACGTAAACTTATTTAATAAGAATTTTCGGTACCTACCTAACGTACAGTCAGTGCGCTTCCAAAGCGAGTTACATACATTTTGTATGCAAAACACAAATTTCATACGAGATGCATCTGTGATGTTATGGCTTGTGCAGTGTTCTGAGAATCTGTGATACAAATCGTCGACAGCTGTAGAGACTAATGACGTCACAGCTACGATCGTGAATTAGTAACGCCCTTCTCTATTATCATATTGGTGATATCAAAACAAAGGTAAACAAACTATATCCTCTTCAGCAAGTTTGTTTATCTCATGATAACATACTACGCCTGGTATTCTGGTACTTCTTCTTCTATCGTGTGGGTTGTTAGGTGGATTACCAACCCCATCAACACTGGCCAGGGTTACTAATAAGTAGCCAAATGACCCTGACACGGCTCATGTAACGACTACTTACTTACATCAGTAAGTATTAACTGGGACCAACATCTTAACGTGCACTGATCATCTTACTTTCGGACACTTAGGTGATCAGCCTGTAATATCCTAACCAAATTCGGGATCACAAAGTGATTTTTGTGATTTGCCTCTACCGGGATCCCGGATCGTGAGCCCAACGCTCAAACTACTGGACCACGGAGACCGTTACTAGCTTGAAAAGAAGGAGATTTGAAAGATGTTGTGGAACGGTTGTTAGGAGGACAAACTGTCATGGTCACATAATTATTACCAATATTACCATTACATTACATCCATATAATAACACATACTTACTTATATGATTTTGAAATCTATTTAAAGAATGAAGCTAGCAGCAAGAAAAAGCAAATAGAAAGACGTCTGTCAATTTAAATGTAATAAATCACACGCGCACGCGCCGCCCAGATTAGATCGAAAAGCTAATGGCATCTGCTAATTGCATAATAAAATAAATTTTATTTTTAGACCTAATGCAGCAAGCGTGTATAATTTTCTTACATAGGACGTTCCATATAGTGTAAGTCAAAATAACATTTAGAAATGATCATGCTGCTTATTTTATCAATCATCAATGGGGTTTAATACGATCTACTTTGAACCGGCGTGCGTGTATGAAGCGATTGATGAATGTGGAGGAAGCAAGAGAAGTGTGTCAGGATCGAAGCAAATGGAATTCTATAGTCTCTGCTTACCCCGGTGGGAAATAGGCGTGAGTTTATGTATGTATGTATCAATGGGATTTGAAGTTTTTCTACCAATGAGCCTATGATACTAAGACACTATGGTTGCGTCACCGATGAGAACTTATTCAGGACTTGGTTGCCGACAACAATTCGTTGCGCTACCAGATGAGATACCCTTTATACCTCTACAACTGCATACATTTTATGTACTAAGTATAAGGAGTATAGAATAAAATTATACCGTCAATTCTTCCACCGCAGTTATTTTTAGATTAGTTGAAAGTTAGCATTCATATTAGAGCGGTATAAAATAATTTTGTTCTAGGCTCCAATTTTCTCAAAATTGGATTGTTAAATCGTATTCCTTGTTACTTTTCCGTTGGAGGTAGGTAACTTTAGTTTATGATATAATTTTACTTTATATAGTTTTTTTCCATTTGCAGTTATTTTTAATAGTTTTGGTTGAAAATGGTTACGAGTAACAAGCAAATAAAACGACGTCGATGACTGATCGTGTGTTCGTGATTGTATTTTTGATTGTAATTGTGAAGTAGGTTAGTTCATTTCGACAGTCATTAAGTTGTGTTTAGGGTTCAGTAATCAAGTTGTACTTGGATAAGTCCAGGTATCTCTCAGCGTGTCAGAACGCTGAATAATGCATCAGATTTTACGTATATAAAGTACTACGAACATAACATAAAGGCTAACTACCTATATGCCAAATCGCAAGATGAACTAAGTAACCACGCTTCACCGAGCTTTATGTTCGAACGTGTCAGGTGATGAGCCAACTACGTACTACGGAGGTATTTACTCTGGGGTACATCCATCGCAAGATGAACTAACTACCCACACCTCATTGAGTTTTCTGTTAGACCAACGTGATAGGTGGTGTGCCGTATCGCCGTCTATAATGGTCGAGCTAACTGGTAGTAAACTGCCTATATACGTCCCACTGCTGGGCACAGGCCCCCTCCCTCAACCGGAGGGGGTATGGAGCATACTCCACCACGCTGGTTGGTGGAGGTGTTTTTACGGCTAATAACCGGGACCAACGGCTTAACATGCCCTCCGAAGCACGGAATCATCTTACTTTTTCGGACAATCAGGTGATTCAAGCCTGAAAAGTCCTTACCAAACAAAGGAAAGTCTTACAAAGTGATTTCGACAATGTCCCCATCGGGAATCGGACCCGGACCTCCTGATCGTGAGCCTAACGCTCTAACCACTAGACCACGGAGGTATTAAGTACAAATATAAATGTAATGAAGTACTTCAGTGGTAAGAATAAATTTATTCAACAATGCAATTTAGTTACCAATACAAAATTATTCGAACAAACAAAAAGGGAAAAAGAGACGTAAGTAGTACCTACCTAATTTTGTCCGTAAAACAGCTTATTAAATGTACTTAATTAAGTACTTCAATGGTAAGAATAATTTATTTAACAAATCAATTTAGTTTCAAAAATAAAATTATTCGACCAAAATAAAGAGAAAAGAAGACGTACCTACCTAATCTTGTCCGTAAAACCCCTTATTACCTTTGTACACCAAATTACTAAGACCTGAATCCACAACTTTGCGACTAATTAAACATTTTCAATATCTATTAGAATTACAGAGGGCTCTAACAATAGCCTCTTTGTTTACATAGAAAGAGGGTCGCCCAAGTGTTAGCGCTAGTCCATTACGGGCTAAATTCTCGAGTCAAAAGTTTCTGAATGAAGTAAGTAGCTGGTTAATTCCGCCGCAAATAGTGTTTTAGTTGACTGTTTCTAGTGGTTTTGCTTGAGTCATTGTAGTAAGTAAATAGAAGACGCAATTATTTGTATCTCGCACCGGTTCTTTTCTTTAGGTAATACATTCAGTGATAATTAATTCTACCATCCTCAAATAAAACTCAGAAGAATACTGTCAATCAATTAATCAATAATTCTTTATTGCACAAACACATAAGTAAAGGACATGTACAAACGAATTAAATAAGCACAATAGGCGGCCTTATTGCTAAACAGCAATTTCTGCCAGGTAGCCTTAGGGTGACACAACTTCTTTTTTTTATTGTCCTGCTTCCTCCTTGCTCTTGTAATAATAATGATCATCGTTTTAAATTTATCTCTTTTTGTAATTATGTCACTTCTGTTTTACATTTCAGCCTACCCCTTCAGGGATACAGGCGCGATGCTATGTTATATTGTAATAATGTCGAAATAAAACCCTGTTCTGAATACTTCTATTTAGTGATTCTAATTTTCGAAAACATTTTATTTTTAAATACTAAAAGACTAAAATTACGTAACATATTTTTTTCATTTACTATATGGTACTTTAATAAGCTTTCCCTTATAAATAAAGGCATTAACGCATACAACAGTAATGATGGGATTGTCAAGTCTAGATCGATCTCACGTAACAAATTATTTCTAAGCTTATTACTCATTTATGAAGACGCCATGCAATCCGCGCCACGTCGTGCAGTGATTTCAAACATAAAGCGATGTGTAAGAGCATTCACAGACAAACGTTGAAACGCGCGTTTATTGTTCGCAGTGAAGCGCTGGGTTTCAATAAAGTCCAAATATTAAATTTGCGAGCAAACAAGCGTTTTGGGAACATTTTACTTGAAATATAGGTGAATGGATAATATTTCTACGATACCTAGAGAGAATGGGGTACAAAACCGCCTATTTCACCCACCAATTTGCATTGCGCACTTTTATATGCGCATGTGTCAAATTGCAATATTGCTTTTTTAAATGAATTGCTTTGATGTGGCCATTTTAACCCCCCAGATGTCGCTACTTGCGAGTGTTCTTAAATTTTGAATTTTTTTTGACGTGACTTATTGTAGATTTGCCGCAGATGTCATTAACTACTTGGCCAGACAAATGGGGAGCGCTGAAGGCTCTCACCCGGTACAACGTTTAAGACAACAGGCCTGAGGGTGCCCAGTTGGACGCGAATCTCGGTTCAGGGCGTCGTCTGAGAGGAAAAATATTTGAAAGAATTAATCGACCCTAGTGGGTCGATAGCGATAAGCGCTGAATGAGGGAAATCGTCGATCACGCCGGCGGGGTCGGTATCGGGGTCCTGAAGTGTTTGGTGTCGCGAGCTGATTGGCTGCCTCTATGGCTAGGGTAATCGGGTCGTCAGGATCGTATATTTTAAATTTTGACAGTTCCCCATAGTATTTGAGTAAACAAACATTATTGTTTTAGTTATATTTTCACATATTAACCTGCAAAATCATAGTGTTATATTTATTCCGTAAAGACCGGAAAGAAGAAAAACTTATTTTAAATCAAAACTGCCTTTTTCCAACTGGCTGCATTTTTTTCGTAACGCATCTATCAGACGGGGATACACTTCACGTTTTATAGCAATTTGTCACGAATTTTAGCTGGACTGCCAAAATTTTGGAACACTCAACAGTGCTGCCGCCTACATTTGAGCTTCTAGTTTTTATCGTCTTTGCTCTTGCATTAAGAAGTTCGAAATTAATGATAGATAGATAATATCTTGAGGAGCTCGGTGGCGCAGCGGTAAACGCGCTCGGTCTGCGATTGTTGAAGTTAAGCAACTTTCGCAAAGGCCGCTCATAGGATGGGTGACCACAAAAGAAAAAAAGTTTTCATCTCGAACTCCTCCGTGCTTCGGAAGGCACGTTAAGCCGTTGGTCCCGGTTGTATTAGCAGTCGTTAATAACCACCAATCCGCACTGGGCCCGCGTGGTGGTTTAAGGCCCGATCTCCCTATCCATCCATAGGGAAGGCCCGTAACCCAGCAGTGGGGACGTTAATGGGCTGGGGATGATGATGATGAGATAATATCTTGAACCTTGTTTCTTGAATATGTTGTGTGTGTGTGTGGTCTGTTTGTTTTTGAATCTTGTTTGATGAAAGTTATACTTAACACAATAGGTACGGAATCCTCGGCCGCGACTCCAACTTGCACTCGGGTGTTCTTTTCTCCTAAGTAAGCTACTTACTACTAGTATTGTTCATCGCTATACGTACTATAATAATCTTCAATCAACATGGACACTTGGAGTGTCTATAATGTGTCTTACTTACACCGTAATCTAGGCAATTGTACCGACTAATTTCAAGTCAATTACACCAGTCGTAGAGGTTAATAGCGTTGGTAAAGTCATCCATCAACTATTATCTATGGATACTATAACGCGACTGCTTTGAAATAGTCTCTGGAAGGTTAGAGGTGAACGAATCGTATTAACGTTGTTGAAAACAAAGGAAGCCGGTATTGTAGCATTTTTTTGTAACGTGACTTATTGTAATTAAATATAATGCATTCTAAAATAGTATTATATTAATTGTACTTAATTGTGCTTGCACTTTATAATTAAGTCATCATCATCTCCCCAGCATTATCCCGTTTTTTTTCCCTGGATCCGCTTACCTAACTTGAAGATTTGACAGGATCGGTTTTTTTACAGAAACGACTGCCTGTGTGACCTTACAGCCCAATATAGGTTAGGTCACATACCTCCGAACGGCTTCTTCACGATGTTTTCCTTCACCGCTGAGCACGCGATAATCATTTATGATCCAAACATGAGTTCGAAACCAAATTCGACAATCATTGGTTTAGGCCTGTGCTGGATTCGAACCAGCGACCTCAAAGTGAGAGGCAAGGGTTCTACCTATTGCGCTACCACGGCTTCGCAAGTTATAGTTAAGTAAATTACTTGAACAATAATACATGAATCGACATCCAAAACCGCAGCAACAAGCAATAGTGAAGACAATCTACTCCAATAAATAACATTCTATAAACCACTACTGACTTAAGTATAAGTATACTACTTCATTATAACACAAACACAAGCTAATAATAAATCCACAAAACACTGTCATTCGTTTCCACACTCAAAACAACCTTCGTAAACATAAAGTTGTAACTCAATCGTCACTGTCACCCGATGGTGTCGACTATAAAGTTGTCGCGTTATCCACACGCCTGTCGCCCATTTATCTTCAGTTGACAACATTACCAGTGTTGCCAGAGAATTAAACATAATCCTGCAATTTTGTACTGCTTTTATCGTAAGCACTTTCTCTTGGTATAATATATTTTTTGGATGGGTCATACTGGTAACATATTTTATGTAAGGGAATTTACTTAGGTTGATAAATCTTTGTTGAATGTCGTCTGTATGAAGTTGTTACTCTTTGATATACTTACAGTAAATTCAGCAGATTTAAAGATGAGAAAATTAATCACAAATACACATAAATAGCCTATAATTATGTCTCACACATACCCTACTTATATGAATATGCCTATATATGTATGTATGTGTATGACAGCATTCATAAATTCAAACATACATGTTTTAGCAGCACAGAATATAATATTCGAAATAGAGAGAATGAAAAAAGCCTTCAATGACGCCACGTCGTCCTCCATTCTTCTTCTGTCTCCCTCATTCTCATACCTCTCGCTCTTCCGCTCCGTTCAACTGAATACGTCTTCACTCATAATAATATCTTTTCTCTTACACACACGTATTTTGCATCTCTGTCTCACGTACCTGTCTCTCTCTTTCTCGTTAATCTTCTTTTACCTACACTTTCATACATCACACAAACTTACATAAACTCTCGCTGTGATCTGTAATGAAGCGTGTAGAACTTCAAGTAATCAGAAGACAACTTGCTGCTACTTTCGATACGAAATTAACAGTTTATCGCCATACTAATAAAGAACATACGTAAATTTGTCTGTATTTTTTTTACGACGCGACATGCCTATAAAGAATACAAGCAACGGAAACAAGCAGTTGGTACACGTTCTATATTTTTTATTCGCACTAAGTCCAGCATAGAGACACAAAACGGCTCCGGTGGACCAATAAATAGTTGAGCGTTGCACGTTGGGCTCACAATCCGTATCTCACGTGTTCGAATCTGGGTGAGGAATCACAAAAAGCACTTTGTGATCCCTAGTTTAGTTAAGACGTTATATTACAATCATCCGATAGTCCGAAAGATGATTCGTGCTTCGGAAGGCACGTCAAGACGTAGGTCCCAGTTATTACTTACATGAGCTATGTCAGGGGCCTTTAGCAGCTCAATAATAACCCTGACACCAGAGTTGCTGAGGTTGGTTATCCACCTCACAACTCACACGATAGAAAAGAAGAAGAAGAACATGATGCATAGTGAAAGGGAGTTGAATTATAAACTTCTGGAGCGCAAAACGACCGTCTTGATAGCTAATACTCAGTTTTAGTGGAATTTTTATGTAATGAGGAGGAAAGGAGAAATTACGAACCTTATCGCTAGGTAATTATGCATTGGGACCGCAGTCCGACTAGTTAATATGATTGATCGTGGCATGCATCGGTATGCATCGCATTTGCAGACTGCGTCATCATTACTCAGACAGCATTTTGTATCATACACACGTAGATACATAAACTGGACACTGTAATTCCACTTAAGCTGGTCAGAGCCGCTTTATGTAAAATCTTGAGCACTATAGAATCTTCAAATCATCTTCATAGTTAGTACCCAATTCTTTGCGTAGCATCTGCGGTGTTAAGCTGAGTTATAGAGTGAGAAACAGTTTGATGAGAGTTAGAGATGTCGTGTAAAAGACGATATAGTGGCTAAGATTGAAGGAATGTTAAGTTGGTTTGGACACGTAGAGTGGATAAAGGATAATAGGATTACGAAAGCGGTATATAAAGCGATGGTTCACGCTGGGCTGGCAGAGGAAAACCTAGAAGTACGTATATAGACCAAATTGGAGATGTCCTTAGAAAAGGTTTAGTACTATCTACTATGAACCGGCGTGCGTGTACAAAACGATTGATGAATGTGGAGGAAGCAAGAGAAGTATGTCAAAGTCTTTGCTTACCCTGGGAAATAGGAGTGAAGTTATATATGTATGTTCGTAGTTACTAGGTAATAAACTATCTGATAGTTCGCCTTTCCATGTCAGTGGAAGTGAAAAAGGCAAAAACCCTCTTGTCTGTGACGTCCAACTTGGGCCTCTCTACAGGCGGAGTTCTCACGGTAGGCACCACTGCTAAAATCTTATTTCTGTGGTTTTTATATTTATATTTTTTAAATCTAGGTCCCCATACCACTGTACCATTAAACAATATATCGCCCGATATATCGGAAGTCATTAACACCTTCATGGACACTAACCACGGGTCATTGACTTTTCATTGGGACCACGCCCACGGCTATAGACGCACGCACTGTCCTTGAAAGTGTTTATCTACTTGAGTATCACGTATTTCTTCTCTGGCATGAAAACACAAGCCACCTTCTAATAAACGTGCCTGTAATATGAAACCTGGGGTTTAATCCTCAAAAATATCTTCATACAAAAGACCAATAAAGTTCCGGTAAACCCACACGTAGGGAAACAATAGCAGCATTGGGCCAGATGTTTTCGCTTTAGCTCTAAGTAAATACGCGAACATACGCCACTAGAGCTTTGGGTAGTGGGTATAGGAACGGTAAGGTAAGTTTCAGTGTGAATTCATTGGACAGTTAATTAAAATCTAAAGACAGATATGGAAAAAGATAAAGATATAGATGGAAAAAAGTAAGTAAGATACATTGGGTATCAAAGCATGGCAACAACGTCGTTGTATATAAATATATTTATGAAAACATTATGTATGTGCGTAAAAATGTGTCTCTCCTTCCGAGAAACTGTGAAAGGCATACTTACAATACAAGGAATAAAAATAAAATTGTTGTTCAAAATTCTAGATTAAGTAAATTAAATTCATCTTTTTTGGGGTTATGTATACGTTTTTACAATAAAATACCAGATAATATTTTAAATTTGTCAGAGAACAAATTTAAAGCTCACGTGAAGCTTACTTTATGTAAAAAAGCCTATTATAAGATTAATGATTACCTAAATGATAAAAATGTCTGGTATTGAATGTGTTCCTCTAGTTATTAAATAACTTGTAATGTACCCTCATTGATTTAAAAGATGTGTTGCTGTTGCAGTTTCTTGTCATTTCTTCTCCTCAGCCATAACACCTTGCGAAATGACGTAAATTCAAAATGTTACATTGACCTTCAACAAGTTTATCCATGATAATTACGTTGAATAAATGATTCTGATTCTGATTCTGAGTTATGGCAAAATATGCAAAAATAACGATTAAAATAAACTTCTTAAAGGGTACAGTCATGAATTAACTTGCAGCCACTCTTTATACCAATTCTTCATTAATTCATTATCATTAATTTAAGAGCCACGCTCTCTTGTCGGTGTAGCGGTCTCCAAGCGTGAATTTAATATTTATTATATATGAAAAGGTTGTCATACTATTATGTATATTGTGGATTAAAGTAGTCACGCAAGACTTTCCTTCGAGTGTTGTTTCGAAAACTGCATTGTTTGTAAAAAGTTTGTGTGAATTGTCATTGCTGGCTGCACAACTTTTTGAACGAGGCACGAGTAGGTACGCTGAGTTAAATTTCAAGTGGAGACCGTACTTTTGTTAGGTACTTTTTTCCTAAGATTGCCGCTACTTGAGCCTTGAGTATACTCTCTTTTATAAAGCGTTCTGTCCTTTGTATGGAAGAAAGACGATGCAATTAGATACATTTGCAATTTGAAAGCCAAGGCCTTTATGTCATTGTATTTCAGTTTATTTTGTTGTACTATAGCTATTTCGGTTTGGTGTGTGTACTTAGTCGATCGTACGATAATGATTCTTTTTACGTGGTTTATTGTAGGTTCACCTAAGGTGGCATTATCTACTTAGCCGGACAAGAGATGAGTTATGTTATAGTGAATTTACTGTGTAATTTACTTACTTAGCATTTCATCGTCGGTTTCATTACAAATAATCGTATAAAGCCTCTAAAATATTTTTATTATTAGTTATATTTTTAAAACATTCCTGAAATATTAATCGTTTGAACTAGTGTCAAATTTATAATTAGGTACAGTCAAAGCATGTCATAGTGAATCATTAAAAATGTAGAGTCAACTAATAAATAATGCGTTATAACTTTTTCAACGTAGGAAACGTTTTTTAACTTTTTATGCTGAAATTCGGTATAAAATTTGAAAAACAGAATTTTACAACGATGTTTTTCAAATGTAACGTTCGTCATTCATCCAACAATGAAAACAACAATAGATACGTACATAGAATAAATTAATTATACAGTGTGTTATGTATTCTATAGATACGTACACTTACATAGTTAATATCCATGATAGTATCATTATTAGATAATTTTCTATAATCAAACCTTTGAAAGCGAAAGTTCATAAGCACAAACATAATTATCATTTTATTAGAAATTCTGTTTACTCCAAAATTTTGTTTGACCGTATAACACGACGAGTATTTTATGCTTATGTTGATTAAAAGCATTTCTCATATTGATGTTCTTACTTCGTACTAAATGTGGGCGTATCGTGGGTTGGTATTTATTGAAGTTATTAGGTCGTAACCAATGTTAATTTGTTATGAACTGCCCATGAATGGGCACAATAAAAATATAAAAACCAGCCAAGCACGCTGTTGTAACGACGCAAAGAGTTCTTTAGATCGAAGATGATATACTTGAATGTAATAGGAATGATGTGAGAAAGTTGGATGCGTATTAAATACTAAGATTTTCAATGAAAACTAAAATGGATACGTACGTAGATGTTTTTTTTTTTAATAAAATAGGTTCGCGGTTGACCACAATCTAATTTGATGGTAAATGACGAAGTGGTGTGAGAATTTATTCTACTTGTAAACGATAAAAGTTCTTGAGGTAAATAGAGCCATAAATTAATTATTTACTTACCAAAACTAACAGCCTCCGTGGTCTAGTGGTTAGAGCGTTAGGCTCACGATCTGGAGGTCCGGGTTCGATTCCCGATGGGGACATTGTCGAAATCACTTTGTGAGACTGTCCTTTGTTTGGTAAGGACTTTTCAGGCTTGAATCACCTGATTGTCCGAAAAAGTAAGATGATTCCGTGCTTCGGAGGGCACGTTAAGCCGTTGGTCCCGGCTATTAGCCGTAAAAACACCTCCACCAACCCGCATTGGAGCAGCGTGGTGGGGTATGCTCCGTACCCCCTCCGGTTGATTGAGGGGAGGCCTGTGCCCAGCAGTGGGACGTATATAGGCCGTTTATGTACTTACCAAAAGATTTGTAAACACTTATTAGGTAAAATTTTCATCTCAGCTTGTTTTTAAAATTTAATCTATTGACGACACAATAGCAAGAGAGGTAGGGTAACCTAATATAATTTCAGTGATAATAATTTATTTTTTTATTTCATTGTTTTCATTATTGATATTAATATCAAATATCAATTTTCATTGTAAATAGAGCACCCAAAACAAAATAAAAACTAGTTTGTTTTATGACCATTTTATTACGATTCCGGCTTTTATTTTCTTTTCCGATATCGATACGGGACCCTATTTTTATAAATTATGATAAGTTAACGAAATAATGAAGATCACGATTATTCTGTCGTAAATTAGAGGCAGAATATAATATATTTTTTTGAATTTTATTTATTTACGTAGAATGAAACTGTCTTTCAATTTGAAATGTTTATAAGATGGTTAGCAAAGTATGTGAATTACTAAAACCTATAATTATTATTTTTCTGTTCTATATTTAACCTTTTTACTAGCAATTTATCGAGATAAGGCTTAAAATACGCCGTGATGTTTCTATTCCTTCTTCTTCATAATTACTGGAATGTACAGAAAATAGAATTCTATAGCTTTTTTTTTACTTATTGTAGATTTGCCGCAGATGGCATTAACTACTTGGCCGGACAAATGGGGAGCGCTGAAGGCTCTCACCCGGTACAACGTTTAAGACAACAGGCCTGAGGGTGCCCAGTTGGACGCGAACCTCGGCTCAGGGCGTCGTCTGAGAGGAAAAATATTTGAAAGAATTAATCGACCCTAGTGGGTCGATAGCGATAAGCGCTGAATGAGGGAAATCGTCGACAACGCCGGCGGGGTCGGTATCGGGGTCCTAATTCTATAGCTGTGTTGTAATATTTGCCACGCCAATACAGTTAGTGACATGTTTTTCATCTTCACGAATTGATTTCATAAAATCAAATCAAATCATTTATTTTGCCAAATAAAAAGTTACAAACCGTGCAAAAATAGTTCCCACACATCGTGGCTGACTTTGCTAACTCACGTAGATATCTGTATTTTTTTTGTTTAAGTGATTTAGATCTTATTGACAATTGATAAAGGTGCAAATCACTCAGTTCGCGACATCAGCAACGAATTCCCTTATTGCATTGGCTTCATGAATTTATATTCAATACATTGATTGTTTGTATGTAACGGTCTCCGGCCTCCGTGGTTCAGTGGTTAAGCGTTGGGCTCACGATCCTTAGGTCCCGGGTTCGAATCCCGGTGGGGACATATCACAAAAATCACTTTGTGATCCTTAGTTTGGTTAGGACATTACCGGCTGATCACCTGATCGTCCGAACGTAAGACGTTCCGTGCTTCGGAAGGCACGTTAAGTTGGTCCCGGTTGCTACTTACTAGATGTAAGTACGTAGTCGTTTCATGACTCATGGCGGCTCAATAATAATCCTGACACATTGGTTGATGAGGTTGGTAATCCATCTCACAACCCACACGATAGAAGAAGCTTGTATGTATATTATACTCCTGAACGCAAGGCGCAATTTTAATTGATACTGGGGATATTATATTATATTATTAAACCCGCCAATTAGCACATTGTTTACATAAATTTGATAACGATCTACATCTAAGATAATTCAATGAGAAATAATATAATCAATGTACAGTTAAGCCGGCTTATAATTTATAGCTAGTAATATATCACTGCTAAATACCTACTCTGACTTTGATAAATTTTCTTCGACAGAACACCGGCTAACGAAGCATTTTAATACAACTATTAAAAGACTATTATGAACGTTTGCATGAACGCAACAGAGTCCAAATATCATCTCTTGATTAACGAGAAATTGGAGTGATGCAATAGTTTTTTAGTCGCAGTGCTGATGAGTAAGTTTTTAAAGAATGGGCTAGTTTCCAACTTTCAACTAGTCGTATCAGGTTACTTTTTTTTTGACGTGACGGCATAAACTACTTGGCCGGACAAATGGGGAGGGCTGAAGGCTCTCACCCGGTACACCCGGTACGAGATGTTTTTGAACGTTGTATAAATTGATTGATGACAGGAAACCTAGCATCGAGACAAACCATTCCTGGTTTAGCGATGCTATGCGTCAAAACTGTATACTCAAAGTTTATCAAATAAATAAATTAAAAAAAAAAAACGTTTAAGATAACAGGCCTGAGGGTGCCCAGTTGGGCGCGAACCTCGGCTCAGGGCGTTGTCTGAGAGGAAAAATATTGGAAAGAATTAATCGACCCTAGTGGGTCGATAGCGAAAAGCGCTGATTGAGGGAAATCGTCGACCACGCCGGCGGGGACGGTATCGGGGTTCTGAAGTGTTTGGTGTCGCGAGCTGATTGGCCGCCTCCATGGCTAGAGTAATCGGGTCATCGGGATCGTTTATTATGTCCTTCGGACGCCGATACTTTTCGGTACCGTCCCTAAGCGGGATGTATTCGGAGGTTACTTTTCGTAAAAACACGCAATTACTATGGAATTTGTATGAATTCTTTTTCACTTCAATGTGACGTCATAGAAAAACGTGACAAAATATCGCACTTATTATTACATTCTTCCATATTAAAAATAATAAATAAGTTAAGTAGACAAAATAAAACCTTCTTTTTTCACCGTTAGATCTGTTTTTATTTAATACCTAATCAGAATTTTATAATTTATCTTTGACTTAGGAAACTACCCACTTATCAACAAAATTTAATGATTAGAATAGAATACAAACTTATTTGCGTAGGTAAGTAGTAGATATAATTTACAGGGAGTCTTCTCTTCTTCTATCGTGTGGATTGTGCTAGAATAATGTCTATCAAAATTTATAATAAACTGCCTAACATATTAAAAGAAGAAAGAAAGTGACAAAATCTTTATTAAAAAAATAATAGAACTTCTAATTTGAAAAGCTTCCTTCTCTCTTTTAAATTTCTATTTTGTTGTGCCAGAAAGGGTCTGTGACGTGAAACTCATATGTAACTTACCAACTTGTACACCATCATAGTATGCAAATAAAGAGTATTGATTATTGAATATTGATTCAGTCGTGTCATTCGCACAAAAACGGCATCTAAACTGAAGTTTAGCAACTAGCTGGTATTTCAAATTCAGTCCATCTGTAATAGCCATAATTACTCGGCTTATTAACGTTCGACACAGCATAGCTGGTACCTACACTAGTGTGCTATCTGATTAACAATTTACGCCCTTTCGCTCACTAAAATCAATGGTCCGTAACTCGTTCACAACGTTTAACCTCCAGTGATTTGGTGCAAGTTGAATTAATAAGCGAAAATGGGAAGTGGCTGGAAAATTTAGACGGTTCACATGCTCGTTGGGAGTTTCAACATTAATAATGCAAGGTGGCTAGAGTAACGGAGTCTCCTTTGTTCAGGACATAAAGTAAACAATACGAATTTTCTACTATCGTGTTGGTTGTGAGGTGGATTACCAACCCCAATAACCCAGGGTTACTATTAAGCCGCTAAAGGCCCCTGACATGGCTCATGTAACGACTACTAACTTACATCAGTAAGTAGTAACCGGGACCAACGGCTAAACGTGCCTTCCGAAGCACGGATCATCTTTCTTTCGGACAATCAGTTTATCAGCCTGTATTGTCCTATAACCAAACTAGGGATCACAAAGTGATTTTCGTGATGTGTCCCCGCCGAGATTTGAATCCGGGCCCTCTGGATCGTGAACCTAACGCTCTAACCACTGGGCCACGGAGGCCGAATAAAACAATACGAATTAGAAGGACAGTCACCTCCCCGCACCAATCCGAGGTTGGAGTGACCTTTACCTCAGGATGAATGTTGATGTTTGGTAAATGCAGGAGTGGAACTTTATAGTGTTGAAAATTATCGATAGTTGACCTTAAATCATGTATACAATTGATTCATCGAATGACTAAATTTCACAATCAATCTAGTCGGTGTGTAGGCTATAATTTATTCCCATCTCGATCCTTTTGAATTTTGGGAAACAAAAACTTATAATATTGTTAGAAGATTTTTAAAATAGTTATCGAATTGTGTACTTAGGTTGTATACTTAAAGCTGTGTGTGTTCCTATAATATGAAATTTAAACAAAATATTCATAATATTTTCGTTTGCTATTGTTCTTAAAATCGGATATTCTTTCAAGAATTTATTAGAGGTTTTTATAACAGCCGCCAAATCGTATATTTAGATTTCAGATTTTGCTAGAAAGCTGTGAATTCCTATAATATGAAATTTAAAGAAAATATTCATACTATTTCCCTTTGATACTGTTCACAACATCGGATATTTTTTCAAATGGCTCACATTTGCATGGTCACTGCACTTTATACTATGCACTGCATAAAACTGTACTTAAGGCAGTTTACAACCACTTTCATGAGTGCAGTATTCGCTTTACTCATTCACTATGTGCATTTCGATCAAGAACATTAACTGACCGCGTTGTATAAATACGTTTATGGGCTAAGACGGTTGTACAGATAAAACTATGAGTTTACACCAATACTAAGTAATTTTACAAAAGCGAAATTAACCCAGATATCACTCGGAAATCTACAATAATAATAAAGTAAATAAAAATCTATAATCTACAAAGGATGTCATCGTGAGGAAACCCACATTCCCGAGAAATGTTTCTTCGGAGGTGACCTAACCTGTATCGGGTTGGTTTTCCCTTCGCGGGTTGGAAAGTCACACAGGTAGTAGCTTCTGTAAAAAACCGGACCTGTAAAATATTCAGGTTAGGTAAGCGGACCCCATGAAAAACGGGACAATGCTAGGGAGATGAATCTACAAAGGATGTCTATTGCCCTATATTTATCATCTTTACTCATAAACTAAAAAAAATAAGCTTGTACTTTCTGTTTTCTTTGTATGTTCTTTGTGTCTGTTTTATTGTGTTCAAATAAATAAATAAACATCCTCTATATGTAACACTGGTAGGCACTGGCTTCCCTTTAATCAACCAGCGAGGGTTGGAGCACATTTCACCCACTGCGCCACTGCGGGTTGGTAGATGTGTTTATTACGGCTAATATACAGGACCGACGGCTTGACGTGCCCTCATTTAACGATAATTATCCAATAGATTTTTTTATATAAAAAGCTCTTTCGAGAAAATAAGAGGTACAAAATAAGCGTTTGTATTTTATAAAATAATAAGTATATTTACGAAAACTGTCAAGTAGATTTTGTCCATTACCAGTATTTTGGTCGGATTTTACGACATGTCCGGGAAGACAAGTAGCTGAACGTGTTCTGTTTTTAATTCGCTCCCTTTCCAACATAGAAGCTACATTTAGGATGAAAAATACATTTTTTTTATTAATTTTCAACAACAGTTCCGTGTTACAAAAGAATAATTTTATCTATCCCGTATCATATCCGCAGTTTGACGTACACCACAAAGGTCCGTGGGCAAATAAAACAAAACCTAATTTACTATGGCTTCCCAAAGGAAAGGGGAATGGACCAGCTGTTTGCCATACTCTGTTGTTAGCAGTTTTACCATTTCTGATTGTGAAAGAGACAGATGTTCCCGTTTTTAGTAGCGTGGTCAAAATGTTGTAATGTACACTCTTTGAATGGCATTTTTTGAGGAGTTCAGAGTTGTTTAGTTTCGTTTGTGAAGGTTTTATAAAGCACGCGTTCCGTGGTCCAGTAGTTGAGCGTTGGCGTCGCGATCCGTGGGTCCCGGGTTCAAATCCCAGTGGGGACATATAACAAAAAACATTTTATACATTAGCTAGGACATTGGAACGCTGATCGCGCGATTGTCCGAAAGTAATATGATCCGTGCTTCGGAAAGTTGTCCTCTGACCGTTACAGATTATGCCCATCCCAACGAGTAAATATGTTCGACAGGTGTACCAACATTATATAACTTACAACGTATAAAGTTACTGGGAGTAGTGAGCTTTAAAGTTAAGTGATTCTGATGTTCCACGAAAGAGTCTGTCATTCGGACGCAGGCATCTCAGCGTTCACTATGATAAGTTAAAGGTTTTTAAACAGCTTGACAAGTGGGTGAAATATTTATTGTTAAATATTGAATGTTTATTTGCATGGATGTCTCTAGCTTTCTAGTATTTGTTAATATTTTGGGCTAGGCCGATTTAGGAGAAGTCAGGATATTATAACCACTCTTTTTAGTGTTAACTCTTAATTGTCATAAACTTGACTATTTTACCTTCTAGCATAAGTACGTCCCAATTTGAAAGTAACAGCTGCTGTATAAACATAAAGCTACTTTATAATAATATATATATAGCCATCCAACCATCCCAGACAACGCCTTTCCCTGTCTAAAGACAGCAAACTAAACTCATAACAGAGTCTACTAAATATTATCTTAATAATCAATTTCATTCAGCTTTTATTATTAATAAACTGATTCCCGAATATCAACCAAACGACGCCAAAACAAACATAAACAAAGCCATATTAGCATAACAATAACAGCCCACGGGCTCTGTCCATTCATTCATAGATTTTATCGATTCTTTATTTATTTAAAAACGCGCGTCTGCATTATCGATGCAGGCGGTATCCGTTACATAGGAAGCGGAAGATAAATCAAATATTCATTCAACTTTAGTTACGTTTTTGTAGGCTGGACCGAGTATTGTTTTGTTTTATTTGTTTTATGAAGTTCATTATGCCTTTAAATTGCCGGACCGTATAACAAGAAACAGCCTCCGTGGTCTAGTGGTTAGAGCTTTAGGCTCACGATCTGGAGGTCCGGATTCGATTCCCGATGGGGACATTATCGAAATCACTCTGTGAGACTATCCTTTGTTTGGTAAGGACTTTTCAGGCTTGAATCACCTGATTGTCCAAAAAGGAAAATTATTCCGTGCTTCGGAGGGCCCGTTAAGCCGTTAGTCCCGGCTATTAGTCGTAAAAATAAACACCTCCACCAACCCGTATTGGAGCAGCGTGGTGGATTATGCTCCATACCCCCTCCGGTTGATTGAGGGGAGGCCTGTGCCCAGCAGTGGGGCGTATAAAGGCTGTTTATGTATAACAATAAACAATGCTATCATACCTTAAACCTTAGCATAGCTACAATAAGTCACGTTATACTTAACCATAAATTAAGTATAAGTAAGTACATACCTTATAAGTGAGTATCAGGAATTATGCAACCATAATTATGGCAATACGGCGAAACGTAATGTCAGGTACTATTTCCGTTTTTATTTTTTTAACGTTGTTTCTTATAATATGCTTCCGATGGCATACTTTGATTGGCCGCATGATCTATGATCGCATAAGTACGAGTATATACAGTCAAACAGTCTGACCGAGCACTGTTACAACATTTCGCATCTAACACCTACAAAATTACATGTTCTTAGCTAAAATAAAATCGATCGACCGAATGTGGATTGAAACATCATTAGACGCAATTATGAATGCCACAGAACTGGCTTTTGCTCTTTGACAGATCTAAATCTTACCGGCATAGAAGCTATTGTAAAACTTTATTTAAGTAAGTACTTATATTGAAATATACTCTCAAATTTTACTGAACTAGAAGTTCTACCCAATAAAGAATAGAGATTTATCTATATCAACTATAGAACCGACCAGCACAAAAAAATATAACCTTATTATTATCATCATATCAATAACCTGGACCGTCGCACCCAGCTTGAGCAAATAAAGAAAGCCCAAGCGTTTACCCGAAAAATAACTCAATATAATTTTGTTGGCTTACATCTTTTACGCAACAACTTCGAAACTCTTGGCGGGGTGGAAAAATGTTTACAAAACGAAAGGGGACTGAATCCCGAGGGATTGGTATAAAAACCCACGTTCGGGCCCCGGTTACTTAGAAAATCTATTATTGACTGAAAATTGAAGTTGCGAGATATTGTCGACTATTTCTTTACTTTAAGTAAGAGTGAAACTGGTTGAAAAATTTGCACCTTTTCTAACCTTAACTCTGCGCTCGTTCTCAGAGCACACAAAATAACTCAAACCGGAATCTTTGATTGCTCGTGTTAGCCTTTAAAGCAAGTAATGCGATGGGCACTTATGGTTATGATGTTTTAGATCTTCTTCTTCTTCTTGTCGTGGAGATTGTGAGGTGGATTACTAACCTAATCAACCCTGGTATAAGGGTTAATATTTAGCCACCAAAGGCCACTGACATGACTTATAAAACGACTACTTACTTACATCAGTAAGTAAATTTTGGTGTATGGGCCTTTAGTTTAGTCTATTGTCATATTACGATACATCATGATTCTTTAGTTCACTGCTGGCATATCTCAGGTATGATAAGAAAGCCTGCTCGAAAGTATAATTCAAAATTCTAATAACGTGAAGCAAAACAGGGTCCATGAACTCGAAACCACTTTGTGAGACTGCCCTTTGTCTGGCTAGGATATTGCAGGCTGTAACACCTGATTGTCCGAAAAAGTAAAATGATTCCGTGTTTCAAATGGCACGCTAAGCTGTTGGTCCCGGACTACTAGCCCATAAACCTCCACGCAGTGGAGCAGCTTGGCGGAGTATGGACCATACCCCTCAGGTTGATTGAGGGGCAGCCTATGTCCAGCAATGGAACGTATATGGGCTATTATTAGTAGTATCAGTAGTATAGTAATTTAATTTAAAAGCATCATATTTTCCACAACAGCATTCAACGGCAATACTTTAAGATACGTTCTACGATATAAACAGGAAGGCTCTCGTATATTTTACGTTTTAAAGGAACTGGTTTCAAAATTATGGCACCATCTTCCATAAATATATAGTTTCCTTTGTGGCCGACAAGACTCTTTAAAAGTCTCGTGAAAAATCTCTGCTGAATGGAAAACGGTCAGGGAACTTGTGATCTGAAAGTAAGCCTTTGAATTGAAAGGGAGCCAAAGAATTGGACTTAAAGTTCATAAATATGTCAAAAGATATGACTTATGAAGCGAGTTTGTACAAGGTATCTTTGAAATACTTAAATCTAGATAAGTAATCTTGTTTATACATCGTTCTAATAAATATTAGGTAAATTATTCATTATCATAACATAATATAACGTAACATAACGTAACGTAACGTAATGTAACGTAATATAGCATCGCGCCTGTATCTCCGAAGCGGTTGGCAGAGCTATATTTAAGTTGCGTGTAATAGGTAGCGAACATAGTATTGTTATTAACCGGGCACAAATCCAGGAAACCGCGTGATACTAGTTGCTTATGCTATTATCCAATTATTAATTCAAACTCATAAAGTCGAGTTCAGTGGTTTAGAACCCGGGGTTTGAATTAATTTGTTGGTTTAGAGAAGCAGAAAGCTCGGTGAAATGTGGGTACTTAGTTCATCTTGCGATAGAAGTACCTCTGACTACTGACGGATATAGTAGAGAACGTACGTTATGTTTTAGAGAAATTATTTCCTTTAAGTAAAGGAGGTTGGTCAAAATTAATCAAGAAACCGCAAATGAGCTGTTTCAACTCTGAAATCTGGGTTCCACATATAAAATAAATAGAAAATGTCAAATATAACACAACTCAAGGTGAAATAAAGTGGTAACTTCAAGAAGTTGTTGAATGCGCACGTTACCAAGAAAATGTTCAGTCGATTGCATCGCCTCCGATTTCAACTCGAACAAAAAGTTGTCGCATCGGTTCACATCGCAATATTGTTATTGCGAAAGTTTCTCTGCAACAATGTTTTCGAGAGACCGTTTTTTTTTTGCTTTCCGAGGACCAAATTAATTTAAAAACTTTGCCGGAGCTAGGTTCCGCTTCGCCTCCGGATTCATTTCGTGGGCCTGTGTGCTTAATTAGAAGAACTTTTGGTCTTTCGCTCATATTAAGAGAAATATTTTAGTAAATTAATCTTGAGTTTTTTTCACTTTGCTGAATATGTACACTATACCATATTTATTCCAGGCAGTTAATTTTTATTTTACATACATACATGTACAGCTTATATACGTCCCACTGCTGGGCACAGGCCTCCCCTCGATCAACCGGAGGGGGTATGGAGCATACTCCACCATGCTGCTCCAATGCGGGTTGTTGGAGGTACAGTTTTCATTAACACAGTTGGCTGGATCATTATAGATGGCGATACGGCTAACCACCTATCACGTTGGTCTAACAGGACCCTCGATGTGAGTACTTAGTTCATCTTACGATAAACGTACCTCTGACTACCTTATGAGCCCGAACGCAAAGCATGTGTGAAATATAATGATACTTGATGAAGCAAAAAACAAAATGGATATTCCGCAATGCATTCTGGTCTTGAGCACTGCATATCTTAACTATGGAAATATAAACAGCCAGATTTGATACAAACAACAGCGTCGACGCAAAAACAAACAGTAATGAACCGTAAACATATTTATATTTTATATAGAAGTTGCAATCATTCATGTCACTAACCAGTATATAACAACAGCACATGTGCTTCACAATTTAAGTTCCTACAATTTTGCATAGCCGCGTACTTGCATAACTTTCAACTTAAAACTTGGCGTGCTTACTTAAAAACGTAAATGGTGAGGAGAATTCTTTCCAAGGCGCGTTTTCAAAATACTAAGCGCCGTAAAGAACATGAAATACAAGAAATAACCACACAAAATGTACTGTATATCGCTATGTGCTTGTGTACTGGGTACTACCGGGTCAGCAAGGAGATTGCTACGCTTATCTTATTGATACAGAAATATTTTTCCACTGGAACGTTTTCTGCCAAAGAAGATGGCTAAGAAAAATTATGTTACGGTTCCGCTCCCATTCCTGTTATTTTTGTAAAAAGAAATATACAAGGTTTTTGGTGAGCGTGGTTCATTATGTTTATTGATTTTTTGCACGGAAGAATTCCGATGCGGGATGCAATTTACGTTAATGAATTGTGAATCAGGAAAAAGTTTTTTGAATGCTTGAAGAAATGGTTCTTTTATTGAACTTTTTTCTTGTTTATTATTTGTAGAGGCTTATGAAATCGGCGTAGAGTACGAGTAAATGACATTATAGTTTATTTTATTAATTACTTTTTAACTTACCTACTTTGTCATATTGTATTCTTTTTGTGATTTTTTTAATTATTTTCAATTCTATACTTTTGCGATAGAAAATTCCACTTGATATTAACTCAGAATAATAAGCTGAATCATCCCCCTCAGTATGTGTTACGATGTCACTTACACCCTGTCCAAGTACATACAAGTAGCCATACAAGTAGATAGGGTGTTAGTGACATTGTAACAAATACTTAGGGGGATGATTCAGACCATGATTCTGAGTTGATATCAAGTGGATTTTTACATGATATCATTTCAAAATCGTCTCTCAAAATTTTCGTTACGATAGCACTAACACCCTATAAACTTTCTAACCATTAGTAGGTACAGAAATGTTGACCGCAATGCAAACACAATGTAAAGCCTACAAAACTAATGAAGTTACGTGTTAACTTAGCCCGTTGTAAGATTTCCGCATCTCGTTTGTAATATTCTAACTCACAACCAACGTTTGCATCTTAACACAAACTTTTACGTTTTCGTTTGGTTATAAATGTTAAAGCATAGTAAAAACAGAACAGTATGTTAAATTTACAGTTTGGGTGGTACTCACATCATAAATAAGACGCTCTCTTCCTACGACCAACCTGCGTGAATATCTGGCGGGTAAAAAACGCCACTTTGAATCAAGTCATCTACAAGACAATACTGCAATTTGACATTTGCGCTTATTAAAGTAAGTGCGCATGTCAAATAGAAAATAAAAATCTTTTAAATGAATTGCATATAATACAAGTGTGATGGTTATGTTATCGTCAGCGAACGTTAGCGATAAAACGAATTCATTTCCCCATTGGTTAGTATGAACTTAACCCACTGATTTTTGTTTTTCTACGGCCCAAGCGTCAATGTTTCATTATAATGTGAATGGCGCTCAAAACGACGGGTTTTCACAAATGTTTGTCAGGTTTCCACAGTTTGTTTGTTGACGCCGTGATGAAACTGGCAACTGTTGCATAAAATCCCTTATCGTGTGTACACTATGTATACATATGACCACTACAAACGTCATTAATGATGTTTTGACTATGAGATTGAGGTAAACTTGACATAATTGGTTATTTAGATTTGCAATGGTTAAGAAGAATTTACATTTAGTCTAAGTTTAATGAATCGTTTTTTTAAAGTTGCCAATGAAGGTCAGATAGAAGAATCCTTGTAAAGTTAGTAACCTTCTTAATAAATTGAATTGATATCACCGGTGCGAGCCCTTATAGCGCTCCCCATTTGTTCGGCCAAGTAGTTATTGCCATCTGAGGCCAACCTACAATAAAATTATAAATTTGAAAAAATAATGAATATATACTTTTTTATGTAGTATAAATACTACTTAAATTATATGAGTATATGAGTATTTAGTAAATTGTATGTAAATGTCATTAGAAAATCAAAGCATTAGACTAACCTATTTCGAAATTAGGAGGAGATAGCTAAGTATGAGGTTTTTTTAGTTTCATATTATCATTATTTCTTCTTCCTAAACATGATAAAAAGAAATTCCGTTTTCTCTATTAGTGCGTATGAGTGAAAAGCCGCCATTGCTGGCCGTTTGAATAAGTAAAAGTTTTAGGTACCATTAAATTGGTATCTCCAACATTCCAAGGTCTTAAATATTATACAAAATTAAGCGAATTACTGACTAACGTACTTATTTACTATCAAGTGATAGTCACATATATAAAAAAATAAAACTGTTAGTAAACCTTTAACTAAAAGTTCAAACTGCTTTGTAAAGTAAATTAAAAACATTAGTCGTGGGTAATTTATTTTTTATAGAATGGCAACGGAGGGTGAGATGACGTCAGCGCGGCTAACCTTGAAATGTTAGCTGTCACTTTTGAACATACCTGGTTTTGTTGTACTATGGCGCTAGTAACATATTTTACATCAATGGTTTTGTACTTAATCAATTTTTTCTTTGTGTTTGTTTTTGAGTACAATAAACTACTAAATAAATAAATTATGTAAGTAAATAAGCAAAATTTATTCAACACTGGGTATATATGAACAGAAAGTGACTCCTCAGTCCTTGTCGGTTCCACGTTGGTTCGGAAACGAGCGTCGGGGCAAATATTGACGACGTTTACTGCTGTTTGCTGGGGCTACTTGAAGCTGAGCTGTGAGAGTTGGAATTACGTTAGACTTTCCTTTAAAGGTAACTTACGTAGTATACCTAAAAGGTACACGAATGGTACAAAGTACAAGGTACACTACGAAGTGTACCTAATACCAAAGTCACAGTTACTAATACGGTGTTCACAGTTTTAGTATTACATTGATTTATTATACCTAAACGCGAAAATATGTGTGTGAGTTTGTTTGTTCCACTTTTTACAACACGACTGAACGGATTTGGATAAACATTAGTACGTAGATATGCGATAAATCAAGCACAGCGATAGATTTAATTGGAATAATTATAGTCGAAGGGACACAATTCATTTCGTACTTATCGACTTTTATGACTCGAGGTGATTTCAAATCAGCTGAGCGATAAATATATACCTACTGTCTCATCTACTGTATTTGTTTTTTAATTACAATAAAGAAGTAAAAAGTAGGTATTTATCCCAATAGGGATTGACAATAAAACAATATGAGTTAATATTTATATATTTTGAGAAGTTCTGCAAGTTGTCTTTGATTACTTGTGGCTCTGTTCACCCCATTAGGGATTACAGGCGTGAGTTTATGTAGGAAAGTGAGAATACTATGGAAGGATAATGAATGTGAATTTGATTGTTTATGGTATGAAATGAGGATGGTTAATGAATGGGACATAAGGCAGTTTTAAAAAGTAAGAAAGGCGGGTTTTTGGTGCGATGTCGGTCGGGTTAGAGGATTTTGTTAAAATATAAGGAGTAAAGATATTTAAAATATCCCGTGTTATTTCTATATCTCACATTTATGCATGAGTATGTGTGTATTTTGAGAAACAAATATGACAAAGTTCTGCTGGCTCTATAACAAGTATTAAGTGATTGCATTGAAGTAACTTCGTACATTACGGATACTAACTTCACTATTAAGTTCGGACTTCATTTAATGTTCTAGTATTATGGCGAATTTGCTCAGTTTTATGGGCCATTTTTGCAGGTTATTAAGGGATAATGAGATGGAAACTGAGTGTGAACCAGTTTATAAATATCTGCTCATTTGCAGTGGTTTAACGAGAATGCCTGATTTAATTTGAAATTCCTTACTTGATAACCTGTCATTGGAATTGAAATGCAATATCGATTAGATTATTAATCGATAATGACTTCCGTTCTTTATTATTATTTTTTTAGTTTTTGATTTTCACACGGCTCAAACTCTAAACAGATTATTTCAATCAATTAAGAAAAAACGAGGTTATTCTTTCTTGTTCTTTTTTTATAAAAATATATAACAAAAGAAAAAATAAAAGCTGGTTCGAATTTTAAATTTAATTCTTCGTTCCTACATACTGTTACGCATGTCTTATTTACGAATAAAATTCTGATTGCGCTTTACTTTTAACGACTCGAATTATTCACACCTATTATATTTTATTTTGCGAACTGTAATTCCATTTTGTCTTATTTTAAATATACGCTGTAAACTAGGCTAGAAAATTGCTATGTCCATCTATAATCAGAATTACATTCTCAACAAAAATAGACAAAATATTAGTATAAGGTACTGAAATATTAAAATTGGTGTGGCACGATCCAAACCATGCACGATTTTCATATTACGTCTGAGATAATGACATAATCTGTTTAGTTATTGGGGTTATCTCAAAATGAGGTGAGATTCCTTTGGAAAAATATAAAGTATCAGTTGTTCCGTACTCGAGATTTTTTTTAAATAGTTCTTTAATGCGTTCGCTTAGCTGCATGAACAAGGAGAAAAAAATATATTTTAAACAAATATACGTTTCTATTCTCTATTTGACAAGATAAATGGACCAAGAGTTGCCACTAGTTAAAAAAAAGGAACACGTGGTAGAGGATAGTTCAGTTACTTGAAAACTAAAGATAAAAAAAAAATTGCTGCGTACCGTTCAAAAGTTGATCCACGATTACAAACATACCTGAAACAAAAAAAGACAATTTCATGTTAACCAAAAAGTATGTCTTCTAACAATTTAACCTACTACTGCCCCATAAAGATTAGATACCCAATAAATTACGTTATTTTAGAAGATCATTTCTATATATTATTTTTCTCAAACCTTTTACAAAGCTGCAATTGACCTCACACATACCTACGTAACAAACACTTAAAACACAAAAAAGCGAAAGTGGCAAAAATGTTCGGACCTGTCGAAAGAAGATACAGCGAAGACACCAATACTTGGCATTGAACCGCAAACGCGTTTCACTTACAAAAAGACTCAAGTGGGACTTAAAGTCCACAAACACTCGAGTCGATGCCGAAAAAACTCGAATCTAACTAAATATTTGAACACGCAATACGCAGTAAACCTTCCCGCTTGCAATGGACTTAAGAATTGATAACGTACCACGCAAAGGGTAAGTTTAATAATCTCATTAAAACCTTTTATAGTCCTTTAACGAGCTGAAAAGAATTCACGACACGCCTTATTTGCCTCGCTTAAGCTACAAGCTTTATTTACACAGACTTCAGTTTTATGACTGTCTTTTTTTTGTTATTTTGCCTTGATTAAATACAGTGAAGTTTCTTGCCAGCGAGGGATTGAGCATTTTTATTAAGATGTTTGTAACTTTCTAGTATGTAAGCATTTTACAGTAACATTGAAGCATAGAGTCGTTGTCTCAAACTACTTTTTGTGAGTGTTACATATTAACTTATATTTTTTTGGCGCAATCGACTTCTGTTTATACAAAAAAAGCTAAACTTCTTGCTCTTTGTATACAATATAGGATAATGTATAAACAAAACACAATAGAATATTTCGTATTCGTAGTAGTTACTCACGGCTAATATAAGAAAATATTATATTGAATGCATAAATATAGGTACTGGTTGCTTTAAATATAAATGTAGCCCATATTGATTTCCAATATAGCTACAAATTGCATTCTTTTCCTATTTCAAGTGTTCTCTTGTTTTCAAGTGGACTTTTAACGAACGCAAAAGTAACTCTCTCCGTACAATTTTCGTTATAAGACCATTTTGACGTTAGATGAAACGATGAAACGTTTGGGTGCTAAAATTTCTTGGGATATAATTAGTGGAGTTACTAACCGTACTAACACGCTCTGCGGTGACGTAAACGCGTCTAGTCACTGGCGCTTTCAGATCGAAATTAGATGCGATTCGACACTGAATCATTCGACACAAATCAGAATTTCGCATGTATCCGACCGTAATTACACGAGCGTTTATACAACTTACATATGGCAGGAAATGTGTAGGTAAGCGCTTTAGTTTGCACTATATTTTCATTTTGCAAAAAAATGGAACAAAGTTAAGACAATCCTTTTTGATGCTTAGTGTTAAAAGCATGAACAAATCTAATTTGAAATACTTTTATCAGTGTGTGAACGTGAAAATATTTTTTTGAATAACTACTTATATCCAAGCAATAATCTATAATATGAATTAACCTACATTCATTTTGATCCAGCAAGATGTCAGTTTTCAAACATAACTGTCTCTAAGGAGAAATATCTTAATAATGCAGTTCTCGGAATATTATTTATTTTTTCTTAGGGATTACCTAAATCCGGAATAAAGTGATCCACCAGAGAACCAAAGTCACCAACATTGCTTTAACTGGCTTAAATGATTAACGTTTCAGTGGGAAGGGACTCGTAATATTTCCCACGAGTGTGTCAATCTTCAAAGAAAGTTTTGGTTGGAGTTAAAATATATCATCGTGCCACTGACATCTATTTGCCGTCTCACTCTAAGAAGCTGGCATTTTCTTAGAGAGTATGCTCCATCTCAAGGTAAGTCCATTCAATGAAAGTTCTACGCAGATTATTAGGAGCTACGAAGAGAGCATCAGATACAGCCCAACATAACATACATACATACATAAAGACCATGCCTTTCTCCCGATTTTTGTAGACGTGACCACGGAGACCACAAAATTCCACTTCCTACGATTCTGACCTTATACAGCAAAAAAGAAAAAACCCAAAATAAATTAAAAAAATATCATATTAGAAGAAACCTTTACCTGTAGTGTTCTAAAAAACTGTTAATTACTTATTATAATCAATGTACGTAGGTACTTATAGGTGTTTCCAAAAGTATGAAGCAAAATGAGTCTGATATTTCTCGACGGTTAAAATACTAAAATTTTAGTTTATAAAAAGCTGATGAAAATCTATTTTATCTATTTTTATCTCTGAAATTAAAGTGTCAGATATCTACGTATTTCGCTGAACCAATTTAAGATCCGAAATCCCATCACAGGTTTTAATAGCCGTTTCTGGAAACCACAAAACGGGGCAATTTCGTGATTCGTAACTAGAAATGGAACAATAGGAGAGTTGCCTTACTTTTGGTGTGATGAAACCCTAACTAGGAAACTAGAGAAATTTTCGTAGTACGTTTCATAACACAAAAGTTATTTTAAATTTTGTGGTATCGTTGTTAACATTAAGCTTTTTAAAGTTTAGTACAGTTTCTGATATCGCTTCGTAAGGTGTTAGAGCATGTAAATTATACAATGTTACAACACAATTATTGTCGCTTTTGTTAACGAAAGAACTTTATTAAAATACGAATTCATCAAGTTATATTGTTTAAGTTTTTTTTTTTTACTCTCTTACCATTTTACTATCCGGCTATGGGGCGCAAAGGAGAGTTGTTTGTTTGTATTAAATATTGTAATTATTGAAATACATAATACATAAACAATATTCATAATTATATAGTCCAATTAAAAAAATACAAATTTTGATATTTCAGGTTGCCATAGACTAAGGCACATGACAGTAGCATCATTTTGACACAAGACAATGAAGAGCACGCACGAAATAAACGTAACAACGAGACAATTAAACTAATTATGAAAAAACACAAATATAATTCACAATAATATGGTTATAGGGTCAACCAAGCTGCTCCATTTCGGATTGGTGGAGACACACCTCGGGCCCTAGCCAAGTTGCAAACGATTACAAAAAAATTATAGATCCAATAAAAGAATGAGATTTTCATATTACCCTAATGTGACTTAGGATGTATTGTACTAACAAATACACTTAAATAAGAAAACGTACAAAGACAAGCTTTTTTTTTGACGTGACTTATTGTAGATTTACTTGGCCAGACAAATGGGGAGCGCTGAAGGCTCTTACCCGATACAACGTTTAAGACAACAGGCCTGAGGGTGCCCAGTTGGGCGCGAACCTCGGCTCAGGGCGTCGTCTGAGAGGAAAAATATTTGAAAGAATTAATCGACCCTAGTGGGTCGATAGCGAAAAGCGCTGAATGAGGGAAATCGTCGACCACGCCGGCGGGGTCGGTATCGGGGTCCTAGATTACAAAGATAAGCAACATTAATAATTTCCGTCGAAAACTAAAAACCAACCTTACTTTACCTTTACCCCCCCCCCCACCCCTCATAATTACTTTCAACTCACAATCACCTTTGTATAGGTGTTGCACCGTTGTATAACGACGCGTCCGTCAAGAAACTCATTCAATGCAAGAAGCCCGAAACGAATGCTACTCATTGTAAAAATATAAATGTGATGTGACCTTCCTAAATAGTTGCTTCTTTACGTGACCGTATCCGATCTATACGCCCCATTAGACTAAGTTTGTGTAGGGTAAAAATTCCAGTGTATTAATAATAAGAAAACATTTTATTGCACACAAATTCACAAAACATTAACTCAACAACAACAACAAAACTCAACAACAACAACAACTCTAGAATAATTAAATCCCACCAAAAAAAGAAATCATGTAAAAACTAACTCTACATGCCTTAACTCGACAAGCCCTATCTTAACAAATTCTACACTTTAGTCAAAAAACGCGGCTAGGCCAGATATAAAGCTCGGTTTAATTTAAGAGGAAGTTTTTAAAACTTACATTATAAAGTGCATATTTGGAAAAAGGACAACATTCTATTATCAAAAGCTACAGTGTAATTGAATAAAATATAATGGAATTGACATTCTTATAAGATTGCATTGTCGTTTTTGTAATCGTTTGTAACTTGGCTAAAGTCCCAGGATGACAGCCAGCATGGAACATTCTCCTTCGTCTGTAGTCATGCAGTTTTAATTTTTTATAATAATGATATTTATTTCAGACAAGTGGCCATAGTTCGTAAGTAAAAAATAACCTTATTTCCTAATGTTAGCACTTACCTATTAAAGTAGTATTTTGCAGTTTCTTTACACAGTTTCCTTTAATATCATTGCCTCTTTTGCTCTCTGCAAGTCGACGTTATCGATCTTTTCATAGATCAGTTCATTTTGTTAAAGAAAATAAAATGCCTAATACGTTGCTTAAAATAAAAAAAAGCTTAAGCCGCTTATTTGAAGACATGTGATGAAAATAGAAAACCGTTTTATGGTCTGGTGGTGTGACAGGTCGAAACAGTATATTACTCTTAGGCCACAAATCATTTTGAGTGCCTGTATAATTGACTCAAGAGCGTATTTTAGTTAAGACGAGAGTAAAAGTAACAATGAAGATGATTTTTGAAAGGCCATTGGCCGCCTGTGATGAAGATTTAGAATAGAATAGAATATAAATTGTTTATTATAGAAGGATCCCACATACGAAAAATAGACAAAATTAAAAAAAATAAAATTGGAACAAATAAATTATTAAAATATGAATAACGAGTATACGTACAATTAGATTATAGGTGTAATAACCGGCTATGAATAAATTCCTGTAAGTTGTACAGTTTTTTGAGGTCGGTGAACAATACGTGAAAAATATATCACACAAGATGGATTTTGCAGTTTTATTTTCACTCATAAAACATAAATTATATAAGTACCTACTTAAAACACGTCTAGGAACTGGCGTCCAGAGAAGTCCAGTGAAGTAGCGGAAAGGAAAGAAATGATTGACTCGTAAATACGAGCGATGTAGCGACCTATCGCTAAGACGTTGATAACCTAGGTTCGAAGTCAAACTTAGGTTGAAAAAATCTAAATTCACTCGGGTTTAGGCTCCTAATTCAATTCAATTCAATAATTTTATTTCAGACCATGTGTCCATAATTGTTAGTAACAGTATAAACTTATGTACATATTATGTTAGTGGCAAAAATCAAATCAAATGAAAATTAAAATTAGATAAATTATAAAATAAAATACAATTAAATAACCTCACCTCCGTATTTCCGTCCCGTCTCGTCTCCGTATCCGTATCTAATCTCTTTCTCTTGATAAATTAACGGTTGCAATCAGAATACAGAAAAAAATAACGGTGGTGCTCAGAGTTCACAGTAGTCGTTCCCTTTACAAAGGTGAGGAAGCTCGACAACCTTACACCATTCAACGTGTTTGAGAAACTAGTAATCTTCTCTTGAGAAGATATGGCAGATCCCGATGCTGCCGATGCCGAGCTGGATCCCAGTGGGACCTTAAACCTAAAAGCATGTACGATCATCTACGGCTGTGTAGGTTCAAAAATACCACTACCGGCGCTTACGTCAAAGATCTAACCACCGCGTAATGAATGGCTTACATGATAATATCTAGAGCTTGTGCTTGTGTTAGATAGAAAATAATCGATTGGCCGAATCTCATCTGATAGATACATCACTATGTTAATGAACGTCACAACACTGACAGCTGTACTTTGACAGCACTAATTCGTACCGCGCATTGAAACTACCGTAAAATGGTATCTATGTAGGATTTTAAAATTCCATGAAACGAATGTATACTTGAAGAAAGAGGTCTATGATCAATTTTGTTTTGTCTATGACGATATTCCAGAATGATATTTATAGTCGTGACTTTTACTTTTTTTTCCGAAATGGCGAAAGGTATGTACCTACGATGAAGTTAGAAAAAATAAAAAACTGTGTCAGAGCTCAACCAACACGTATTGGAGCAGCGTGGTGGAGCATGCTCCATACCCCCTCCGGTTGATTAAGGGGACGCCTGTGCCCAGCAGTGGGACGTATATAGGATGTTTATGTTATGTTATGTCATGTCGGAGCTCAATTGGGCAAGTTTTATTTCCATTCCACATCTATATTGAAATATAAATAAACAATAAATTTATTGAACTAGTCATTCTATCTAATAAAGATTACTTGAACCATACAGGGAGGGAGGGAGGAGGGAGGAGCTCGGTGGCGCAGCGGTTAACGCGCTCGGTCTGCGATTGTTGAAGTTAAGCGACTTTCGCAAAGGCCGGTCATAGGATGGGTGACCACAGAAAAAAAAAAAGTTTTCATCTCGAGCTCCTCCGTGCTTCGGAAGGCACGTTAAGTCGTTGGTCTCGGCTGCATTAGCAGTCGTTAATAACCACCAATCCGCACTGGGCCCGCGTGGTGGTTTAAGGCCCGATCTCCTTGTCCATCCATAGGGAAGGCCCGTGCCCCAGCAGTGGGGACGTTAATGGGCTGATGATGATGATGAACCATACAAGCCGGGACGAGCATGTTAACCATTACACCACCGGGTCCTCTCCTGTCCATGCGATATTCTTTCGATCTATGTATTGTCATTAAGCCAATGCTAAATCACTTCTAATAGTTGGACGTGTTTAATTATTATGTAAGCTGCTTATTTGCAAGACCTCATCGAACGATCTTACGTCATGATGACTTCCTAAGTCATACCAAATTACCTTATGCAAATAACATTAAACTTTCAAGCATTGTTAAACATTCAAAACATTTTCTTTTAGTTCCGTTCCGGACTCACAGAACCTTATGTATTTTTATAGTGTCTGTGCTGGAAGGTTTATTAGTATTCACAGTTCGGTGGCCATTTTAGGTAGCAGGTGCGGGTTACGGTAGTTCTAAATCATATTTCCCGTTTTGTATAGAATATGTTCGTAAAAAAAATATCTAAATTTCTTAATGTCTTCAACGAGATACCTAGTAAAATGTGACCTGGAACTGGGGAAAACACCTAAGGGGTTAAAAAAGCTACATCGAAGCAGTTCATCGCTATAATTTGACATTTGTGCACTTACTTTTATATGCCTTTTTAACCCCTCAGTATAAATTGAACTTGTCAGGAAAGGACAAGGCGCATAATATACTTCGGAACTACAAAACAATATAATACCAAACTCTTTACTAATGATAAACGACGAGATAGGTCGCACAAAAGGCGGCCTTATCCCTAAGGTAGCAATCTCTGTCAGGCAACGTATATGTATAGGAAATGTATTTAATAAAAACGGATCTAGTGGAATGGACTAGACAAGTCGCATTTACTTACTTCAGTCAAATCAGTTACTTTTTACTAAAGGTCAAAACACGAAATTACTACGAAATTTGTATGAAAAAGCCGCCTGTGACGTCATAGAAAAACGTGGCAAAATGTCGCACTTATTATTACATACATTTTTCTTTATAAAAATTCATAAATAAGTTAATTAAAAAAGGAAAACTTTTTTCTCACCTTTAGATCTGTCTTTATTTAGTAATCAGAAACTACTCAGTCCTAAACTGACAGATAATTAAGGTGCCCATGACTATACAAGTTACTATGTCATATCGAGGAAATATGGTTCTTTACACCATTTTTACGACATGTTTGGGGCGATAATCAGCTGAGTAGTGCGGCAAATATACAATACTGAAAACCCGACAAAAAATCGGGTCAAAGTGAACGAATTCTGTGTTTGTTTGTCACTCTCAGACATTCTCAGTACAAAGAGACGTTGTACCTACATTTTGCTTCTTATAAAAATAATAATCTCAACTAAAATAAAATGGAACTTACCTAATTATTTTTACAAATTCTTTGAGACAATGATTCAATCTACTTAAGCTTATTAATTTCTTAGAAAACAAACTAAATTAAAGCGAAGTATTAAAATGTGAAAATGATCACGTAGTTTGGAGACCTGAAATAATTAGTCTACGCAAAAAAAAAGAACTAACTACAAAATTAAATGTTAAGTGAAAAGACTAGTAAGCTTCAATTCGTCTCTAGAGCATAAACACAGAACATAACAACACACACACATAAACAACCTATATACGTCCCACTGCTAGGCAAAGGCCCTCAATCAACCGGAGGGGGTAAGGAGCATACTCAGCCACGCTGCTCCACCGCGGGTTGGAGGAGGTGTTTTACGGCTAATAACCGGGACTAACGGTTTTACATGCCATGCAAGATACAAACCATGATAACATGACAATGATAAAAATTATGGTCCATGTGTTAATAAATGATTAATACTTGACTATTCATGTTACATAAAACATAAACATAAACTGCCTATATACGTCCCACTGCTGGGCACAGGCCTCCCCTCAATCAACCGGAGGGGGTATGGAGCATACTCCACCACGCTGCTCCACTGCGGGTTGGTGGAGGCGTTTTTACGGCTAATAGCCGGGACCAACGACTATTCATGTTAATACTTCATTTTGTTTACACACACATCCAAATCGTTCAACCGTTTAATCGTCAAAGTGGACTTAACTTGGCTGTGACAGTGTCCATCCCATACTTTTTATCATTGTCGGTTGTCATAATTGTTTGCAACTTGCCTAAGGCCCTTGTCTTATAGCTAAGGCCCCTGTTTAGGCCACAAGCACCCAAAGTTCACTTGGAAGAATTTGCGAACAACACTTCATTCATAATTTTAATCAAGTGTAACTAATTAATTCATCTTTAACTTCTAGCGGCTTAATAAGTACTAACGTAAAATGCCCATTTTTAAACTGTAGCTCCTAGAAATACCTTCAATGTTTTCCCATTCACGATGTCTGGACTTATCGACCAGGCTTTGCCGTCTTTTGAATAATTTATACCACTTGCATTATCATTCCAGTTTGTACTCGTATTTTCAACTATTATGGTTGGATGGGCCTTTTAGTTACTTGTATATATACAATTATGCAGACCATTTCGGGTTATTCCGGCGAGATGGAGATGTAAATTGTCGGAAAACTACTTGAAGTCACTCTTGATGTTGAAATCAGAGACACAGAGAAACAGAGACAAATTAATATTGGGTGAGTGGGTGGGTAGTAGCTAGATAAGCAGTATTTATCTTTATAGTACTTAGGTCATAGGTTTTTAATACATCCATCATTTTAGCATAGCGAAAAATAATAATATTTACGTTAGAACGGATGTGATGGCATACTTCTATTAGTGAACTTCTCAGAAGAAGGATTCCTTTATGATAGACCCGTAATGATCAGAAGGTAGTGTGGAAATATACCACATTTTTTGGTCACTGACCTATTGACCATGCAACGTTGTAACATTCATAGTGATAGTAATTACAATGGTTATACAATAGCTTAACGAAGAAACTTCAGGACGTAATCAATAATGAAAAAGGGGGTATTAAAAAGCCATTACTAGAAGCTAATGGAATAAATATTTAAAAACACTACGAGAACAAAAATAATTTAAGAAATCCGGCACACCGTAACACCTAGGGCTTATAAGAAAAGCATTAAAGAATTTCTCCGCCGCTAAACTTGCAAAATTAAACGCCCATCCCGGCAATGTTTACGCAAACAAAAACTATTAAATGCACATTAAATGAACCTGTGCACTATTCATGTAAATTAAGGTGAGGAAGCTTCACTATAATGCGGAGAAGACGCGTCGAAGAAAAGCCTTTGTGCGGCCTTATGAACTAAGTATTGAATAATGAAAATGTGGGGAAGATTCGACAAAAAATTGCTTATACTTCATAGAACCGGAAAATTGCGGTTTCGAAGCATTAGATGAGAAAAAGAAACAAAAATTTGCGGGACCCCACACCAGGAATTTTATTTCATTGTTTTTACGTGGTAATGAAATGCAAATTAGCGTTTAAAGTTTAAGGCGGGATGCAGTTTTTGTACGCGGTTAGAGATCTAATTTCTCTGAAAATACAATTCTCGTGTTTTACAAAAGTGGGCGGTGAAAGGGGAATTGAGAACGGAGTCGAGTTGTTTTGTAAAACGTTGGGAACTTTACATTATTGTATAGTTTAGCAGTAACTTTGGTGCAGTATTTAAATCGTGGTTCTTTTTTTTATTTTTCTTTAGTAGGTACGTTCAATGGACTACATTACGGTTCTATAAATCGTTGGTCCTTTAGGTCCATTGTTTTCCAACATTCATTTCCGGTAAAATACCTATTGAATGTAGGAACGGAATGTATGAATGGTCGTTCTATTATATTTTTTAGTCTCAGAACAGGCATTCAGATCCAGAACCATATTAGGCTACGAACATCTTTCTAACTGGCTCACACGCGATTGAAGACTCAGTTTACACCGTAAAAGGATTGCATATCTACGTTGAAATCTCCGAGTAAATAAGACCTGACACGGATCAAGTGTAAAGTCTCAGTCGATATCTGCATAAAGTACCTCTGCATTTTGTTTAGAAGACTGAATATCCAGAATTGCGTTCTTAACTAAAACTTCAGGGGAATTAAAACGCCACATCTAAGCAATTTATCTAAAAAAGCGATATTGCAATTTGACATTTGCGCATATAAAAGTAAGTGCGAAATGCAAACAAATATCTAATAGCAATATTGCTGTGTTAGATGAATTGCTTCGATGTGGCCTTTTTAACCCCCCAGTTCTGTTTCGCCACTTGCTACATCTAGAGATTGTATCTGGTAAACAATACGAGTTGTACTGGTAGCCAGTTATTAGACAGTTTGTCTGCAAGGATTCTAATATATATAAGTAGTTTTATCACGTATCCAATTAATTGAATTAAGACTCGCAACTTTGATACAGAATCATAAAGACATAATTTATTATTCAATTTATCCAGACACCGCATTCTTAATTAAAACGTGAATACAAAAAATTAATTTGAGCGCGCTAACTCGTCATTCAAATGCCAAAAAGTCTGCCTCTTGTCAGTGCTTACGAATATTTAAAAGGCAGCGAGTCGTAAAGGTACCTGTAATCTATTTAAGTATTACACTAATATTTATATCATTTCAAATAAAGTCTAAAATACTTTTTTAAAATTCAATAATTATGAGTCACTTCTTTCATGTCGGTTGTGGGTGAGGTATATAATAAATAGTCCACATCATCAACTCTGGTGTCAAGATTATTATTTAGCCCTTTGACATGCTTCATGTTACGTATACGCACTTAGTCGGGACCAACGACTAAACCAAAATTAAAACAAATGAAAAGTCAATTCCAACATTCCGAACCCTATGAAAATTCAATGGTGAGAACACTGATATTTAGGCACCATACGCAGTTGGAGGTGAAGCCCCGCGATGCAACTTTACAAAATCCGCGTTGTGTGAGAATCGACTAACTGATTACCTTACTTATCTATTATATGTATATTATATACCTATATATATATATCGACAATGTGATATCGTGCACTGATGAATCGTTTCTAAGGCACTTTAAGTTATAAAGGTAGAATAGAAACGCTCGTACTATGTCAGTAAGTTAACCTCAATCAATATCAGCGAGCCATGCGTCTTCCTGCTATTCAAAGAAAGAAACCTGTTGGATGGGAGCCAAGTGAAGCTGCATCTAAATGTAAGGCGAACGTGAGTTTATCTTCGAGGTGAGCCGTGCCTTTTGGAGTAATGGGTTCGTTTGCCGTTTTACAAAACTGACATGATTGGTAAAAGAGATTTGTATTGAAACGGTCTACACATTCTTAGGGCAATAGCGGCGTAGGTATTACCAGTTTTATGATGATAAGCGCGCTTTACTACCATATTATTTTGGATTATACATAAGTACTTCTTAAAATCGCCATTTACTTTAGACATTCCTTTCAAACAACATGTCCATTTTTTCCTTATATCAGCTACTTATGGTATATTTTTGCAATATCAATATACGTATATCATATTATTGGAAACATAACCCATCTTGGAAGGTAAAGGTTCATTGATCTCATCATCAGAGTTCAAATTGTATTTCTCACAATATATCAGATAAATTGAAACGTCTGTTTCGATATCTTTAATATATAATACATTAAGAATGAATAGCTTCTGAAGAGTCCAGTCCATGTACATTTACCTTTACCACATTCTGCACGCAATTATTAATCTCAAAAGGTTTCTTGGTGATAACTTACAAGACCACCCACCCACTTACATTATTCAATCAGAGTCATCTAAAGTGTTGATATATGCGAAGAAATTATTTAAATTGAGCCGTTTTCATATTAATTTACATAATTGAAACACATTAATATTCTATTAGGAACTTATTAGGTTAGAGAAGATTTTATTATTATTGATCTATATCCATTTGCAGAAATGCGGACCGACAACCTACCATCTCTAGCAAATGTCGGCGTTGAGTAAAGACCGATCATGTTTATTTACCAAATTGGCTTTATATTAAGGCTACATTATATTCTTTACATTACTGTATATTCCTTCAGTTTCATATTCCTTTGCCTACCTATCCTCCCACACTCGTTTCAGAAAATTAAATTTGACATATCATGTATTTGATATTAGTACACGCCATCTAAGTTATATCTGTTATTTTCTTATCCACCGAAAAGAAAAGGGACGGGTAATCGCCAGGCATAAAATTTATGGAACACACGTCAATTTAAGACAGAATTTACAGAAACTCTTCCAAAACTTTATATTGACCAATAATCCGACAGAATTAAGTTAACAGCACACGTCAAACGGATTTCATTCCCATTCTCATTTACGCCTATTTTATTCTCCCGGAACACTCTTTTTTTTTTCAAGCTAACAGTTGTCAATCATCCGCCACTTTCCTTTTCGGCTGATAAGAAAATGACAGTTATAACTTAAAATAAAATTAGGAGGTGTCTGCAGGAATCGGGGCCATTTACACCAGCCGCTCTTTGCTGTGTGGTCACTATGCAAGACATCTTTCAGTTCACTTTTCAATGACTTTATTGTAGTTCCCACACTAGTGGGGTAGATCCTCCATAATCAACTTGCTACTATTCTTGCTATAAAAATCTTAAGACAATTATTATTGTGAAAACTATACCGTTACAGATTGCTAGCCCCTCGTTCATTATTATGGTTCTGAGAGAGTACAAAATCCCTTAGTAGACTTTTACAACTTTTCTGGGAAGATAAGCAGATGAACGCATTCTGTGTTTTCTCTATTTCTAGAGTAAAAGAGCTGAAAGTAAAACTATTTAGAGAAAGTAAGATTTAAGAAGATATTGTTTTCTATAAATAGTTGAACCATGGAGGACTGTACTAACCGATACTAACATTTCGTACCAGAGGTATACTAAGACAAATACAAGTACGGTCAGATCTAGAACAAATATTAGTCCTATGTTTACATAAATGTTTGCCCAGCTGGGTACCGTAGCCTTATGAACATGATCGTCGAATATGTCTCCTTCGTACGAAGTAAGTAGATAGGTACGTAATGCTGGGGGGCTTGTTTTTTATACCAAAATTTGTTGCAAGTAGTCTTCTATAAAAAAAACTCTATCTATAATAAATACCAGCTAATAGTGTCATTCCAAATGCCATTAATAATGCCATTTCAATTCCTACCATTCCAAACTAAATTTAGTGAGACAGTTCTAAAACTAGCTTTATCTTTGTCTTGCACTCGTCGTAAGTGAAGGACGGCATTATTTTGACAGTTATTAGACTAAAATAAAAGTGAATTTTGATTGCCGGAATCGGCTCCTTTGTAACTATTATAGCTTTATTTGACAGAAAACATATCAACTAGATTCCTGATTTCAACTATGCAAGCTCTTATTCCGGTTGTTAACTGAGCATAGCTATTGGTTAGTTTAAGCTAGCTTATCAGCTAACTTCGGGCCGCTTCTCTCCGACATAACCCGCTCTGTAATGTCGAAATATGCACCCACTTAGGCAAGTTATTATATTTTTTCACTGGATGAGGACCCTCAAAGGTCCGTCCGCATCTGGCCTGGCCGACAAAAATAGCAGTCCTAAAAATAACCTAAGTACCATCGAACATTTAGACATATCTCTAAGAGTTTTTATGAATGGATAAAACCATATTGGTGTTGATTTTGATGCATGCTTTACTTTCTTCCTTATTTCTGGATCGACAGCGGAGCAATAAACTGAGATCCTCAATGATCCGTTGTAACTCACGATCATCCAAAAATAACATCATCGACTTTAACGAAAATAGATCGGAGAAATCCCAATGACACACTTCACTCACGCGGTTGTTTTGTTAGTCTAGTGTAGGGTTGGTTAATGGGATGACGATAATACGTGCTAATACTATTATGATTGTATATTTATTGTACTTACTTGACATAAAGGCTGCCACAAATAAAGTAGATAAATAAGTAGATGCTTTAAAAAATCTATTAGAAGGTAACGTAAAGTATTGTTACTTTGATGAAGGTACTTGTGGAAATTAAGAACTTACTAATTATTTCGTTCGGAATTAAAGTTCAAAAAGAGAGAACGATCAATGTTCTGTGATTTTCTTAAATAAATAGCTCATTAAATTCAATAACATTTACTTTCCAATAAGACCACAGACAAAAATCGAGTCAGAGACTAATACCTATATCAAAAATATCTTGACTTTGAGTTATTAGTGTAAGTAGACAAGAAATTGACTTTCAGAACAGAGCTGAGTACGTATTCGTCGAACCCGGTTCAGTGAATCATAAAATTATTACTGAACATCTAGAAGACAAACTCACATGTCTACAAGAGCATTAAGACAGCCCTGTTCCACTTTGCGTCTATTCTTCGAAATCCCGCAACGGGTGGTCGACTTTTGACATTTACTTTATTGTGGACGAATAAAAATAGTCCTGCGCACGCTAGACTAACTGATTGCAACTGATTTATCGACCTGATTTATTGAAGTATTTTAATTAAATCGAGCAGAGGTGATCGATTTATCTTAGAGCCCTAATGCAAAGATTCGATTGAACTTCTCTTTTTATTTTCGATCGTTTGATAAAACGTCTTAATAAGGCACGTTTTTCTTTAAAGTACGCTGACTCACGAATTTAAAGGAAGTATTATACATTTTTTTTTATTTTATTGAAAAGGTACACAGACAGATTGTAAACAGTACCATGTACTTGTGACAAAACTCAAACAGGTTTAGAACTAGTCTACAATAAAAATAAAAATACTGTACACAGCATGACAAAATAGAAAGAAAAAAGGACAGAACTTAGGATAAATAATATAAAAACCTACTGATACATTAAAAACAATATTTGTCACAAAGTATTATTGCTAGGGATATTAACGGATAAACTGTTTACGTAGAACCTACTGGAACCTTAGCCAAGTTGCAAACAATTGACAAAAGGTGACATTTCAGTCCCATATATTTTTATCTCTGCCACTAACGATTATCATAAACATTTGCAACTTGGCTTGCATTTGCCTCTGAATATATTTTGTTCACGTTTTAGGGTTGTGCTAGCCTCATTAACCAATATCATTATGGTCATTTCCGGTTCGAAACTAAAACATGTTATGCCTCAATCAGTCAGCAATCGCTGACAGAATGTTTATAGAGGTAATTTCCTCCATGACTCGACGACGGGACTCCTGGAGTCTAGTTTGAAGCTGTATATAAATGTTGGGCATTTGTTTTATACTGATAGAATGCTAATCGTGATGATAGCATTGCAGTTAGGGAAAACGAGTCAAGGAAACCGAGGTGCGGGATTTTATACGAAACCGTACACAAAACCCCGCGTTTATACCGTTTTACCGATACCGTGTGCACCATGCTTAGGATACTGCCAGAAATAATATCAGTTGTCTAGTAGTTATTGATTTTAGCGATAGAACCGCATTAGTTTAGTTTTCCTGTAAATGTATCGTCAATGTGTGTACATTAAAGTGTTATATTAATATTTATTATGTATTTATTTAACAGTTTATTCGTATTGTACACAGAACAGGATATAAAAACAATTAGACTAACACAAGACAGACATACGGTTATTATTGTTCAATAATTATTTTCTAATATCAACTCTGGCATCAGTGTCGATGAGATCGGTAATCCATCTCACAACCCACACGATAGAAGTATGAAGGAAGAAATAATTATTTGTAAATAGAAAGGCTATATTTAAATATATTAATGTATTCATATTTATTTTATAAATTAAGTGTCAATTTTAGAATTGCCATGTTTACTGGCGATATTAGTAAAACTTCCACGTTATGAGCGACCATTAATACTAGTTAACATCACTGAATAATTCATTCCAACGTCGATACATAAATTGACTGGACCTAATAGATTTGTCTCATTGACAAACGCGGTAACAAGTAGATAGGTAATCGACACCCAACTAGCCGCGTGTAAAATCGATAAATTATCGATAAAATATTTTATCTCTATACCAAATCATATTATCGTGTAAATGCTACAAGAAGAATTATCTTAAATGGTTCGATAACGTTGACAAAATGCGGTAATAATGGCAAAAAGTTTTGTTAACTCGTGGTGTTAAAAGCTTATATTATCTGTTTGCAATGAAAATCAGACTATCCATCCATAATTATCTTTCAATGTTCCAATTTTTTATGACGATCTTTATACTTTTAACTTTGTTAGTAGTCGTTTTTACATCCATCATTTACCTACAAGATAAGAAAGATCCTTTGATTGAGTTGATTGTAAGTATCCAAAATATAACAACAAAACCTCAGCTTATGCCTTATTACTTTATAAGACGTACTGAGTCGTTCCTAGAATACCTCATAGAACCATATCGCAGATTAATATCTCTCAATCAAGTTTAAAACTATCGATTAATACCATCGCTTTATTAACTGCACTAACCTATTGTCAACTTTCCAGCAATAAATCATGCGATAGCAAATAATTAGGGTCACTAGAGAATTTGTTGCTGTTGGCATCGACTGTTTTATCAGTGCAGTCACTGACCTTCGCATTATGTCACCGCTGATCGATGTTCTCGTATTGAATCATTTTGCTTGTAATGCCACCCACTTTTGTAGAACTCCTTAAAGCTTATAATCTATAGATTGTCCTGTCCAACACAATGGAATATCTCTATTTGTGCGATAGACTTGTTACTTGTTATTGTACGACTCACTTTATCCAGTTTAGGATTTCAATGCCTATAATGTGGTTGAAGGGTGTAACGAGTTGTTTTTTGACGTGACTTAGGTAGTAGGTTTGCCTCAGACGACATTAACTATTTCGCTACACGGGATCACTAGATCTGTTTATCTGTGTTATTGAAGTTTTTTCTGCCATCTTATAAGTACGCTGTCAGTTTGTTTGTAAAATAAATATAAATTTATGAGCAGTAAGTAGGTACCTGAAAGCTGAATGCTAGCAAAAACAAAATCGTCTCAAAAACAAAGCTGTTTGTTAACACCAATTCGATTTCTGAAAGACTCCAACGAGCGTTTGAATTCAGCGTAATCTTTGTTACCAATACGCTTTTACTGGATAATGTTTTATTAACTGGCATCTTTCTGCATAAAATATTAAGTTTTTAGTCGGCACACGCCGCGGCCGCAGCCGCAAAAAGGCAAGGGAGGTCCAGTACTGACGCGCTTGCGGCACTATTTACATAAAGTGGAATAATTAATTGCGACTTAAAAGACAAAGAACGGCCGCCCGTTCGCTATTCATGTAAATTAGGTCTAGTCTAGCCTTTATTTTTGCAAAACAAGCACTGTATACATTTTCGTTGGCAAACGATGATGCATCTTTGATAGCGCGATAGTTTTTACAAACAAGACTTCATTTGAAGTTTTCTTAAAAAATATCATCCTTGTTTGCGTGTTTCACATAATATTAACATAAACTAAAGTTTCATTTTAGTTTATTAAAATACTTCCTTGGGGATATTCAAATTAATTAAATAGCAATCCCTTGTTGATCCTAATACAACAGTTAGGTTATTTCACATGAAAACAACTCTGTATACTTAAGTAGAATTTTAAATAAACACATCGTATATTATGATGGGCGACTAGCAAATTGTGGGAACTAAATAGACGCTACGTCGTATTTGAATTTATAATACGTAAATGACAGTGGATGTACATACGAGTACTGCTTTGCATAATTTGTAATAAGCTTGTACAGGTAATGCTAAAACTGTCTTCTTTGATTGCGGCTCTACGAGAGGTTTGTTTGATATTAACTTCATTACCCTGTCATCTACGTTATACCTGTAGTGTCAGTGGTCACATTCATATCACCTTTGCCTGCCTTAGTTGGTGTCATATATATCATTCATTCGATATTGTAGTCAATCATTCAATCATTTACCATCATAGTCATGTCATGTAGCTTTAAATTTTCATTCTTCTTCTTATCGTGTGGGTTGTGAAGTGGATTACTAACCTCATCAACCCTGCTGTCAGGTTTAATATTGAGCCGCCAAAAGCCCATGATATGACTCATGTAACGACTGTTTACTTACATCAGTAAGTAGTTAACAAGACCAACGGCTTAACGTGCCTTCCTAACCACGCATCATCTTACTTCCGCACAATCAGGTCAGATCAGACTGTAATTTCGTAACCAAACTAGGGATTACACAGAGATTTTTGTGATATGTCACCGGGATTCATACCGGTGATCTCCGGATCGTGAGCCCAACGTTCTATCACTGAACCAGGCTTTGCTAAACTGCCTCTCAGGTATGTATATCAGCGATGCGACGACCCGCCGGCGTGGTCGACGATTTCCCTCATTCAGCGCTTATCGCTATCGACCCACTAGGGTCGATTAATTCTTCCAAATATTTTTCCTTTCAGACGACGCCCTGAGCCGAGGTTCGCGCCCAACTGGGCACCCTCAGGCCTGTTGTCTTAAACGTTGTACCGGGTGAGAGCCTTCAGCGCTCCCCATTTGTCCGGCCAAGTAGTTAATGCCATCTGCGGCAAATCTACAATAAGTCACGTAAAAAAAAAAGGTATGTATAGGGCGTTGTTTCTTTCTTGTAAGTACTTGTTGACCAACGTTTCGATGAAAACAAAATAAAATACATTTATTTCAAGTTACAATGCCTCATGCACCCCACCGATCTTAATTTAATTGTTACGTATTACATGAAACTGTACTAACGTGTTCACAGTAAAAATCATTACCGAAATTAGTTTAAGTATTTAATATTCCATGTTTTGTTAACAGACAGCTAATTTGTCATGTCATTCAAGTAGTCATCGGTGTACGGGATCTAATTTGAATATGTAATGAAACCAAGATTATATGCCGCAAGTAACGATAGATGATGCGCTTCCATGCACAAGATGGAATATTAGCCTGAGGATAGTGCCAAGTATTACATTGGTACATTACGAACCAAAACCATTAATTATGAAGACTTTATTAATTGCAGGTGAATGTTTTGAGGTGGTGCGTTCGTTTGATTTATTGTATACGTTGATGAAGAGCTCAAATGCAAACAAATAAAAAAAAGATGATTTACTGCGAGCACGTGTAATGATGTATGAAGGTAACGCGGCGGGAATAACATAGTAGTTGTTGCAATATTTTATGGACTCACATCATTGCTAGCCTAGAGGCTCAATATAACTTTCCATGGCAAGTAAGAGGAAGGCAAAGGTTAGCAATTAATATCTAATAAATAGGTTTTCTAAGAATATCCAAAACTTTCCCAAAACAGGATAGGCTACATGGAAATTTATAAACCAATTTTAACTAACACAATTTCTGAAACCACCGCCAAGTTCCTGAGGTAATTAGCTCCTGATTTCGACTTGAAACTGGTTGGAACTTGTTACGCTCTCTGTTGTGGTTTTTGTTTGCCTTTGCGTAACACTGATTCGAGAACTTTATTAGCAAGTTTGAAGTCTCGGCCAACGAAAATAGGAGTTTACAAGAGAGTTGCCCTCACATTTATTGGTCTATCAAAGTGTTCGTCTCTTTTGTAAGAAGGTAGCTGGAAACCGCAGAGCTCATTTTAACGTTGGAGTGAATTTCTATTGATCAACAAAATTGGTGTTTGCGTCTTATTCCTCTTTTTTAAACACGTTGTAGTGAAAACATGCTATAAATTTATTTTTAAAAGGGCTGTTAAAAGTGACTTATTTTTCAATTTTATTATAAAGTACTTAAGTAGGTATGCTAAGTTTCAAAGATTCGTTGAAAAATCTTCTTTTAAGAATAAGTATTTTTACATCGCAAAGATAAAGGTTTCCATGTAACCTTTCGACTTCGTCGGCGTTATCTTCAGAAACACTTTCCCTAACATGCTAATTACATAGCCAAACACGAATGGTTGGCGAGTCAACAATCTCGAGAATCTCGTCTTGCCTTTATGTGGGTCTTTATTATTAACTTTAGCGAATTCCATGACTGCCAAGGGCATATACAGGTTCACTGCTATGAGATTCTCTTTGTTTTGCCAATGTCTTTACATCATCAGGTACGCCATTTCATTCGTATTTATTTTGTTATTTTTTTGTATTTTCAGCAACATTATTTTACTTTCAATTATGTAGGTAACGGATATTTATACTTTTCTGGGAATTGAAGCCAAACAAGGAGTTATGATGGGTAGGTACATGTAAGTAGGTAAGCAATTATCCTCTAAAATACACAGATCCAGATTCTACCGAACCATACGTATTGTGAGCATTTTCCTTTCTTACTTCTAGCTTCAGGAAGTACGTGAGTTGTGTAGTCATTTTGCAGTAATTTAATGATAACGTTACTTTGCTTTTGAAACCTAATATTTTTTTGCAATATTTATATTTTTCAAAGAGACAAATACTTCCACGATTAACGAATATGGAGGTAGCAAGAGAGATATAATAATCGAATGAAATGGAATTCCATAGTCTCTACTTACCCCGGTGGGATAAGGGCGTGAGTGTAAATATGTATGTAAGTATAATTAGTTCCAGATAAAATGAAGCTCAATGGTAATTTACAGTTATTATTTATATTGGTGTAAATATAATGATTGAGTGCGTTGGCGTATCGTATGACATAATATTTTTACGATAAGAATACATCGAATGGTGTTAATTGGACACTTATAAGTGATTAATTGACACAGGATGGCGTAAGTAAACTTAGTAATTGATATTTATTACTTGAGCTTTCTTGTACGCTATTAATTATTTTCTTTTTTACCTACTAAGTTTGCTGCATACCTAACATCTAAACGTGTCACTTTTTCCAACCATGAACTCGTAGGGCCCTTTAGGACTAGGACACAATAATATAAAATATTACGTAGCTGTATAAGAGGTACCTTACCTGATTGGGCACTAAATTTGTAACCGGCAAACAAAACCCGAACAGTTTCAAGCTGATAGCACAGCTATGGTGTCTTGGTGAATAAGGGCCCCAAAGATTCATAATTGTTTACCATATCCGACATATTTCATATTTTATTTTTACAACTATCAAGTAGTCAATTGGAAAAAGTGACATGTTGAGATGTTAGGCATGTGGCAATCTATGGCGCTCTAGTCTCAACAGTGTTGAAATATCTGGAGTCTCATATCCCTGATTTTAACGCGGTAAGAACCCGTTATTATTATGTGTTTTAACTATTCGGGTGTTAGTTTAGGGTCCTAGCTCGTACTGCAATCCATTTTTACTTTCCGACGTTAGTGTAAAATATCAACGTGAGTAGGTGATATCACCTTTTATGGAGTTTTAGTAGGTATTTGTCATATATTTTGAGCAAATTACTTGAATTTACTTGAACTTGGCCTTACCTTATTTTATAGTGCGCCAGGATTGTGGTGGTACACCGTCAATTAGTGATTATTGATGGTTCGGTTCCATTGAGTATCGTGCACGGAACCGCGCAAATAATATCGACTATCGAATATCGAAATACCGATTGCATGTACTAATCTAGATGCACCTTAACAGGAATTGGAAGACCTTTATTAAAGTGGAGGAAGGTATGAGACAATATTTATACATTATCTATCAATAGATAAAATGATGAATGATGATGATTAGGAAGAAAAGATATATTATAGTCGGTCAAAGTAAGATGATGATTAAGTCGATGCAAGTAAGTATGTCGACAATTTATTGTTTACATACAATGACTTTTTAAAGCCAGATGACATCAGTAAATGCAAAACAGTAACATACACTTCTGATTACACCCACACTACTTTCTTCGTAAGTATTTGTTCGATTAATATTATGATCTATCGACATTGTTAGGCTATTCATTATTTTTGTATTCACATTTAGTTTTAATGATGAAGTAGATGAGTGGGATGGTGATAACCTATTGTGTGGGTTTTCAAACACTATTAATTTATTAGGTGCTTATTTGATTAATTAAAAAAGTACGTGTTGGGAAATTTTGAGAATACTTATAAAGAAGACAATGTATTCCTCTTGCAGACCTTTATCAACAAGAGTTCCTTGATTCCGATCTTTAGTTATAATAACATACGCTATATAGTGTAAGCAGCGATATCCATCGTAAAAATTAAATGATCTAAGTATCTACACCTCAGCGAGCTTCCTGTTAGACCAATGTGACGGGTAGTGACCCCTATCGCCATCAATAATCGTCGAGTAACTTTATTTTCAATAAATAATTGGAAACGAACTTCACCAAATGGCCCACGGTTTTTGCGCTTCTCACAGTTACAGTGTGGAGCGGCTTGGTAAAGTATGCTCCGTAACGTGTACGATCGATTTAGGGAACCCTATACCCAGCAACAGGACGTGTAGTATTAGGTTGTTTATATTAAGTATAATGGTGCTAATTCCTGTAAATACCATCTAATTTTATTTTAAGTTATATCTGTCATTTTCTTATCCGCCGAAAAGGAAAGGGACGGGTAATCGACAAGCATATTTATGGAACACACGTCAATTTTAAGCACAAATCTAAACCAACCGTCTAAAAATTTTACATCCGTCAATAACCCGACACAGTTAAGTACAACACGCCAAACGGATTGCATACCAGCGACGTACCTTTTGATTCGCCCGAGTTATTCATTCATTCACTCATTCTTCCTAAAATTAAGAGCTGTGAATCATCCGTCCCTTTCCTTTTCGACGGATATGAAAATGACGGATATAACTTTAAATAAAATTAGGCGGTGTCTGCAGGAATCGGGGCCATTATAGACCTAAATAATCTCAATGATATACTTCATTGTGATGCATACACTATGCCTGTAACTGTTTTTTTTTAATTTACTGGATGGGCAGAATCATAAATCGTAAGACAATAACTTGCACGTTACATAACCTCACGACTACATCCCAAACGGGCTAGTCAGAGGTACATCCATCTCAAAATGAACTAAGTTTCCACTCCTCACCGGGCTTGCATAACCTTGCATAATAATATGATACTTTTGTCATAATGCGTGTTAAAAGTTATGCATTGTACTTTTGTGTTATTGCATGCATAAAATGACGAAATGAAATACTTAAAATGTTTCACGCTTGTTATCATACCAGGAATGCCGTAAAAGGCAAATAAAGGAGATCTTAATGTTTATTTAATTTATCTAAGTACCAACCTATGTTTTCTTTATACAGGGTGTTAGTGACATGGTAACGAAAACTTTGAGGGATGATTCAGGTAATGATTCTGAGTTGATATCAAGTGGAATTTTTCGTCGCAAAAGTATGGAACGGAAAATAATTTAAAAAAACACAAAAAATTTCATGAATTTTCCGACAGAAAATTCCACTTAATATCAACTCAGAATCATGGTCTGAATCATCCCCCTCAGTATTCGTTACGGTGTCACTAACACCCATATCTACTTGTATGGCTACCTGTATGTACTGGTACGGGGTGTAAGTGACATCGTAACGAATACTGAGGGGGCTGATTTAGCTCATTATTGTTAATATCAAGTGGAATTTTCGATCGCAAAAGAATAGAATTGAAAATAATTAAAAAAATACTAAAAAAAATCATGAATTTTGCGACGGAAAATTCCACTTGATTTTAACTCAGAATCATGGTCTGAATCATCCCCCTCAGTATTCGTTACGATGTTACTAACACCCAGTATACGATTCTGTAAGCAGGAGTAAGTGTTAGAAAAACAAAAAAAAAAACATTTAAATTTACTTTGTTCATTGTCGTTTTTATAAAAAAAGAAATGTGAAACTCGATATCACTTGAATTACCATTGTTAAGTAGGTATTTTTTATACATAATAAACTTTTGTTGAGAAAATTAATTACTTACTTATTGACCCTTCATTTTTATCCAATTACCGGAATACAAAAAGTGTTTTTACTTTTGCGAATCAATTAAAGGCCTTCGATGATTCAATACATTTTCGCTCCTACCAATTAGTAAGTATTTGCTGTATTTTTCCTATCTATAGTCTTAGGCAAAACGGTATTGGTGTTTGGAGAGCTTATCAATTAGGTAGAGCTTCATCGTGTCCACCTTGATATGAACATCACGAATTCAGCAAAAATATGTCTAATTTAGGAAGACACACATTTATAGAATGCGAATTAAGAGAGCCGACAATAAGTAAATGGTAATGAGCCACGAAGAAGAGAGAGATGTTGTAAATTCTCCAACAATAAATTATACAGAGGAATAATTTCAAATTCGGTTGATTGAAGGGAGGTCTGTGCCCAGCAGTATGTACCATTTTTGATGTAAGCTCGCGTTTGATGACAATTAAAGTTTCACCTTAAGATACCATGCGGTATTTTGGATTTTCAATTTGTATAATGCGGCTAAACGCGGGCCTTCATATTGTAGAACATATCGCGATGAAAATCCGGCTAATTGTTAACCTTTTATACCTTTACCTTTTAATCCTTGTCAATTATTAAAACGGTCCGGTTTCCGAATGCGGCTAGCTGAAGTGTAATATAGCGGATTATCGTAATGCAATGTCCAAGTGCCATATTAAAATTGAAATGTTTGGGAAATAAAGACTGCAACAGGTTGTTCCAGTCTTTCGCTATTAAAAATGAAGTAAAACAAATCAAGAAATGATAAACTCTATCCCAGTAGATAAAATTTTAATGATTATTCAATTTATTATAAGTACATAATATTTTGTCTCTCACTGTAAAGCTTTTCATTACCACGTAGTGTTTTCTTTAATTGAAACTCTGCTCGCCGGTAAATAAATCGTATTTTTGCACATTTGCCAATTAATGTCATTGAACTGAAACCTGCGAACACGTGAGTAGTTTCATCGATACGCTGTAAAATAGGAAAAACAGACTCGAAATATATGGGGTCATTGAACTAATTAAATAGTCGTCAACCGTGACGTTAGACATCTGTTTGGCAATCGCCTATTTGGCTGATTTTATGGGCAACTACACACTGCCTTTGGGTTTGCTCTCCGTAAAATATACTTTACGAAAATACATTTTAAAGCTCGCTGGGCTCTTGCATCACTTTGAACTCGCTCGTATGACAAGTGTGATAAAGTCTGTAGCACAGATCATATAATACTAACGTACAGATGCCTCACGTCATACAACGAAACTGTGCCGTTCTAACTCGGGCAATTCTTCGGGCTATTTTTAGTTCTAATAAATGACCACTAGATGCCGCTAAAACGCCCTAGCGCTCAAGCGTAAATAATCGAGCGACATCTAGTGAAATTTCAGCTTACTGAGTGCAAGTTATTGCAAGCACAATATATTACTTAGAGTTAGAGTAAAATTAAGATAATAGATGGCGCAAACGGATTTTTTTTTCTCAACGTTGACATGTTAGTATTATAATCTGTGACAATGATCTGTGACATTGTCAAGGTGACAGTTGTTAGTTGACATACGATTATTTCTGATGTTTGGTGGTCTTCACTTCATTTTGTATTGGCAAAAATATGACTCATGTAACGACTACTTACTTACATCAGTAAGTAGTAACCTTTGGCGGCTCAATAGTAACCCTGACACCAGGGTTGATGAGGTTGGTACGTCACCTCACAACCCACACGATAAGAAGAAGATTGGCAAAAATATATCTCCAACTCCTGTAAGTATCTAATTAGTTACTAAAACTGGAAGATAATTAAAAACATAGCTAAGGTCCTACCTAGAACGCAATCGTCCCTTATCATCCCGGGCGTTTCGTAAAACCGACTGAGGAGAACCTTTATAAAAGACAAGTCTTTTCTAGCATGATGAATCATTACATTGGACCACCGGTTAAGCACCTGAGGACTTTGTATAAAGTGCTTCCAAATTGGTCTCTGCTTACTCGTGGCTCTGCCCAGCCTAATCGGGATTACAGGCGTGAGTATAAGTATGTATGTAGTAGATACTTTTTTTGTGTAGCTGTCACCTATCTATGGTACAAATCATAATATACTGTTTGTTGAAAAAAGTTAAATAAGTCTAGTTAGGCAGTGAGCGTGTTGTGAATTTAAGCCTGTAACTTATTTCAGATCTCTAAAGACGATGATAACCATTGTGAAGAATGACATGCAAAGGCTATTAGAACCACATATCAACAATTTTCTGACCATGACCAAGTGATGAATATGATAAAAGTCTACCTCATGAAAGCCACACTACTTTTCAAAGAAAAATATTTTCTTTGGAGTTGTAGGTATTATAGTGAAAACTTAATCTTGACTTCTGTTCTGCATAAATGAGAATCGCACTATGCCAGGTATGTATGCTTAAATTATTATCCCATTAACCCATTTCTTTGAGCCCGAATATCTAAATGTTCAATAAAGTAGATAAATTTCAAACTCATCGGATTACATGCGTAATAGGTCATCCATGTGTATAAATGTAAAAAATAGAACCTACTATTACTACTCCATTCCACCAATCTACTCATTGGTATAAGAGAGTATTAACTCACACTTACTCTCCTTAAGTCTCCTTGTCAGGGCGAGCAGAGCAGAGTTTTGGCACACAAGGTGTATATACATTGCAATATACCTACTATTATTATATAGTCACTATTACTCTAATATAAAATAGGTCATAATGGTACACTTTTTTGCATCTCAAACGATGAACACCAGTTCAAACCCTGGTACCGGACTTGCATTAATTTATTTTAAACAGTTCACATCTAGCACAGTTGGCTCGACCATTATAGGTAGCAATACGGCCTATCGTTAGCCTAACAGAAAGCTTGTGAGGTGCGTGTGCTTAGTTCATCTTGTGATGAATGTTACTTTGACTACCTCAATGGGATGCAAGATCTTGCTTATGTTATTATATTATCTGTGATACATAGATAAACTAATGCCTATAATACCTGATGGGTGGTAGAAATGTTTTGTTCTGAATATCATTGTCGATCAAAATTAATGTGCTCTTTTAATAACTATTATATTTTCATTTGTAGGTAACATAATGTAGCGAGTACCCTGGTTGAGTCAAGATAATATAAAATAAGTGGAAAGATAATGTGGCCCAAGTATGTGATGATGTGCAAACAGCCGAATGTGAATCTGGTAATAATGTGCCTGTTTAAATGAGTTTTAGTTGAGTACCAAATAGTTACCTAGGTTTTCCTGGGAAAAACACTGATCCAGCCTTTCTGATTCAACTGAGTTTTTGTATGGTTTTGAATAAATAACTAAACAATAGAAATGTGTCTTTTTTATTTTACTATCCCCTTTCCATTACATAGATAGGTATCATTTAAAGTAACTATAAATAATTAATTGTTCATTACAATTTATATACAAATAGTATTAGTTTATGATAATTAAGATACCTACTTGATTATTAAAATTAACAAATTTAATGAAGTTGGATTTTTTTTAATGACTAGAATGAAAATACAATAAATATTCAATTAAACTACTTCTTTAATTCAAAAGGTATTACATTTTGTTTTTGTTAGATACAATACTAATTTCTTTTTTAATACTTTGCATTTTGGCGTGTCTTCAGTAATTGACAACCGTCTTCTCTTCGGCGTGTTACACTGGTATGCTACTGCTGGCGGCTCCACGAGCTCTTCAAGTTCGCAGTCGCGAAGCCGATTATTTTTGTACACCTTTTTCGGTGTCAGTACTTTAAAAGTACCTGATGAACCTAAAAAGAAAAATAGTATGTATTAATAAATAATGTCGTGAATCTTATTTTCTTGTCGTGGGTGGAATACCAGCCTAATCAACCCTAGTGTCAGGGTTATGATTGAGTCGCCAAAGGCCCCAAAAGGTGAATGTAAAGCAAAGTTGTTGGAGGTAACATACCTAACATAAAGGAAGAAAAGGGCAATTATGACATTCATTAAAGTAGGTAGGTAACTAACGTATTAACGTAGCCATTTTATAAATATTAAATAAAATGTGTATGATAAGTGATTCCTAAAAGATAGACATAGGTAGGTACTTATAAAATTCCACAGTACATTATTTTGTTATATCTCAAAACCATTAGGCTGCCCCCACATTGGGCGTTGGCCGAGCGTACGCGTTTCCTGAGCGTGCTGCCGGCGTCGGCGCGGCGCGGGCGTCGCGTCAGCGCGCCGTCTGTGGGGCGCGGGCTTCGCGTTGTCCAGCGCCGCACAAGCGCTGCGTGAACGCCGCGCAGACGCCGCGCTTACGTCGCGTTCCACGGGCGACTGACTGACTGACTGAGATGCTAGCGGGCGCGGGGGGGAATGTGTGCGGGGGGCACGGGCGGCCGAACGCCCGTGGAACGCGACGTAAGCGCGGCGTCTGCGCGGCGTTCACGCAGCGCTTGTGCGGCGCTGGACAACGCGAAGCCCGCGCCCCGCAGACGGTGCGCTGACGCGATGTCCGCGCCGCGCCGACGCCGGCAGCACGCTCAGGAAACGCGTACGCTCGGCCAACGCCCAATGTGGGGGCAGCCTTAGGCAGCTTTTTCGATGAAAGCTCCCACTAGTCTTGATTTTTTTCGGACATAGATTGAACATCAGCGCTCAAAAAGTGGGACGCAAAGTTACTGTTAATATAGCGACGTGAGTGACAGTATTTCTCCGCGGTGCGCGATTAGGCGCCGAACTGGCAACATGCGAAGTGCGTGGTAAAAAGTTGCAAATATAGAAGCTCAAAGAAAAAAATATATAACACTTCTTATAAGTCATGATAATGACAGATAGAATAAAAAAATAATAATGACAGATATAACTTAAAATAAAATTAAATAAAAATAATGATTAGATTACTGACGTGTTAAAGGCAACCAGACGAGATATAGAATGTAAACAAAGTTTCAGAGGTTCAAAACATTTATATTTGAATAAATTATCATAGAGTTCGAATTTTAATCGCTGTCGTCTGTACTAGACAAAGATGATTCGTCGGAAGAGTCCGAGTTAGCTGTGTTTATGATTAAACTATCTATCGTATTATCAATCATGTTGTCAATACTGTGTTTAAATCAACAACTACTCACAATACTAGCAAAAAGCAAAAATAAAAGTAACAGAAACGGAATAATAAGAACAAAAATCTAAGTAGGTAAATACGGGGACGAAAAAATATGTATCACTTCGAACGCAATCCAAACAGAAATGAACTTGTTCATAAAATGGCGGTCCAAATGTTGACAGCTGCGGTACAGACTGCTTTCCTGTACCTACCACGAAACACAACGACAGCTGTCGTTGATTAACTGACGCCATAACTGCGCGTACGAGTGATAAGGACAGAGATGATAATCCCTGGTTATCGCAATGTAACTCAGTAATGGTCCGTTTGTTTAGTTTTTTATCTCGTCTGGCTACGCTGCGGTATAGGTTTTGCGTTAAAGAGCCACAAACATAGTCGGTACCTACTTACTTAAGTAAGTGGAATGATAAGGCTTTATTACCTACATTAACTCGATTCATCTGCCACACACGATGCGTCAGGTCATCGTGTGTACCAATGTAACCTACCTACCTACCTATAAAATGTATGACGAAATCGTGGGTCGCCCACCAATGAACTATTTATTATAACACTGCCCGATCCCGATGCCCGAGCCCGCGATCTCGAGTAATCTCGACGCATCGCGTTTGGGTAGTTTAATAACCGCTATAATATATACCTATAAGCCCTGTAAGCGCGGTGCACTGTTTTGTACAAGATTGTAAACAACTACGTCTCAATTACGTGTGTCGAGCAACTATAGACTTTATGTCATTATAAAGATAAGATCCATTCTGGCTTGTTGCGTTGCGCGAGGTCACGTGTTATTACGATTGTAGGTAGGCAGGTACCTACCTACTGGCTGAGTCGCGCAAACGCAAATGATAGGTCCGATGCGATGCGATGCGTAGTAGGTATGTAGGTAAATCTGCCTATATGTTTGTTACCTCTTCAGACTTAAACAAATGGTTACGTTATGGTAGGTTACATTACCTACGCATCTACGACAATCGCCGTCTGCGTAAAGTTGAAAGCGAAAAGCTACTTTTTCTACCTATAGCTACCTAACTTACCTATTAGGGTATTAAGTAGGTATTATAGATAGTAGGTAGGTATCTTGGTATAGGTACAATAAAGTCGTAAATTTCTGTTTTCATAATATTTTACGTCTTTAATTATTTTAAACCCTACAATTTATGTTAATACGGCTTTATTATAGTTTAGTTACTGAAAATGGTTCGGAATCGAGACGTCTATAGGCACCTATCGAACCTAACTATCATCACAGCCCGGACACTTCATACAAACAACCTATCCTCTACTTTAAACATTTAACTAGGTAGGTAGGTACCTACATTAACTTGTCTACATCTAAGTAGTAGGTAAGTTGTAATTAGCTAGGTACCTAACATTTCAAAAAACTCAAGGTCGGTAGGTATCATTCACGTAATAACTCACTATCACTATACTAAAACCCAATATTATGTAGATATTCAAGCAATAGGTAGGTACCTAAACTACAATTAAAAATTTGATTGTATTTGTATTAATTCGGTGGTAGTTAAGTACCTACCTACCCAATTGTAGGTAATAACTTGACAAATTAATTGTGCTTACCTGGTGAGGAAGTGCTTGAGCGATTTTGAAGGTCTTGAGTCTGATATGGTTCTGGAACTGCACTTCTCTGGAGTCTTTTTCTATGACCATTCATTTTTTCATTTCGTACATACTTGATATTGAAATGGTCAATGCATAAATACCTTGACCGCAAATTTTCTGCAGGCAAGTGGGCAATGTTCATATTACCTACAAGAAAAGAATATAATGTTCAATAAAACATAAATAGCCTATAGATGTTCCACTGCTGGATCGTCTCTACCCTCTGCCCTCAAATAACAGGAGGTAATCGTTTTGGTGGTAGCCCGGACCAACTATATAATTTCTGAAGCAAAGCTTACTCTTACTTTTTCGGACAAATAAGTGACTTAGTCCGCAATGTCATAACTAAACAAAGATTAATGGTTGGATCTTGGTAGTGGTTGCCTGGAAGAAATTGCTTAAACAGAAATTGCTTCTATGCTGTTCTGGGAGCAAATAAAAAACATAGAACACGTTCAGCTGCTTGTCTTCCCGGGCATGTCGTAAAAACCGACAGAGGGATTGCGTCCTCTAACATGATGGACCAATGTTATGGGCGACAGGCTGATCCCTTATCACCATAAGGTTCATCATATCCATCTTAGGACTTCGTATCAACAGTGGCTGCAAGTTGTCTTTGATTACTTGTGGCTCTGCCCACCCCATTTGGGATCACGGGCGTGAGTTTATGTATGTATGTATGTATGTAATTGCTTAAACAGGCCTCCCATTTGTACTGTAGTAGGTATGTTGCATAAATTTTTGTATGTTCTAACTGTTTGTGATCATTAAAAATATTTGATTTGTGATGAATAATCTCACAAAGTAATTTTGATAATATCAGGAACAGTATCCGGACCTCCAGATCATAAGCCTAATGTTCTAATCAATAATACACAGAGGCAGAATCCACTAAAACAGCAACTTTTGACATGTCTTATTAAGTTCTTGTAGTTACCTACCTATACATAATGTATGTATAGATTGGTACCTGCTGAAAGGTGGTCAGGCGTGAGCGAGACCAAGATACTAGGTATACCTCATTTGGGTTCCTGGCTAATGTACACAGTCCCGATGTGTGAAATTGGTATAAAACTGTAGGTTTGGTAGATAGTAATTTATCTTAGGTATCTTTTAAGACTGTATAAGAAGAAATAAATTAATGTTTTATTTTTATTTATTTTCAACTTAAATTAAAAGTAAATGTGTAAGTAGATATCTGGGGGGTCAAAATGGCTACATCAAAGCAATTCATCTAAGAAAGCAATATTGCTATTTGACATTTGTTTGCATCGCACACTTACTTTTATATGCACAAATGTGAAACTGCAATATTGCTTACTTAGATGAATTGCTTCAATGTGGGTATTTTAACCGCCCTGGTCTATAAACTGTTCAATAAAACAGTCCAAAATTCAGAAATAATTATGTACTTGATTGACTTTTTTTAACTTTTGTCCCTTTTATTCCACAGTTCACTTGGAAATATGTGTAATTATGTATGTGTAACTTGGAAATAATAATGCATCGCATACAGTATTGGCATATAGTAGGTACCTACTTTACAAGTTTTTGACTATTCCAGTGCTTTAGTAGTTATAGCAATTGGTTCAGAATCTGGAGGCCCTGAGTTCCCAGTAAGAATATGTTAAAAATCACTAATTAAGATTTTCAAGTTTGATTAGTATATCTATATGCCATGCTAAATTACCCAATTGTACAAAAGTTAATTTAATAATTCCAAATTGACATTGAGCACAATACCTAATTATATTATGTTCTTCAGACAGAAAAAACTGTTCTACTGCTCTAAACTGTTGATCTCAGCTTGATTTTAAGTATTACATTAATTATGGTAAACTAAATGGTGACAAATGATAAACCGATTATCGAAATAATAGTCTAGCAAATAGGGGGAGTGGCAATAACTTTACCACCATGTTAAGTAGGTATTTCTTTTTATTTTATTCCAGTCTTGATTGTCATTGATTCTTTCAAATTGTTTGTTTAATATTAAAAATAAATAAAAGTAAACATTTAACTACTTACCGCAATTCTCAAGCCATACTTTTAGGCGGTTGACGTCATTCCACGGAAAACGGAACATTGACTTCTGTTCCGAAGAATTTGTACAATTATAATAAGAACAATTGTCTGCAGGCATTTTTTATAACCACTGTTCCTGTGTCGCTACGTGAAAGCAGGTTTCATGAAGCCAAATCAAAGTCCGATTTCAGTCCAGGGTCAGTTTGTAAATCACAATACACAAAACGTAGAAGGCGCGTTCGACTCGGAATTCAAACGAACGAAAACAAACATTTTCAAACATAGGTAGGTTATTTGAAAGTTGCGTTTTTTTTGTTCTCAAATTTAGTTTCTAATGATATCTGTAGGTGGTTATATTATTTTTAAAATTTGATATTGTATCTCTCATAATTATTACAACGGAATTACAACTAAACATTTAATAAATTCAATAAAAATGTATTTTGCAAAAAAACACAAACTTTTAAAAACGTAATATTTTATTATCTGTGGCAAAGCTAGATCGATGTTGCAATAATTAACGATAGATGGCGCAACTTTAAGCGAGCTTCTTACACACAATTATAGATGGCGTTAATAAAAACGAGACCGTTCAACCCCTCAACAAGCTCCATACTCGACGTAGTTCCGACGTAAATCCGCTAGAGTAACCACTAAATTTAAAAATATAAAAATCTCCATTAAATGCCAATATCTTTGATTAACTTTTGGTTGGAGTAGAACTTTTACATTATAAAACATAATTTTAGTGCCTAATTATCGATTATTGGCTTTTAAAGAAACTTTAATTACAAATCGGTACTATTAGCGTCATCTATTGAAATTTTTTTGAACAATGTTTCCTAATGTTCGCGATGAGAACCCATGGTCTGTAGGTATACGATGGCGCCCTGCGGATCGATTGATCGGGCGAACGGAAACAACCCAAAATCTATTCTCATATTACCTATTTGGATGCAAACGAACACCAAAAGATTTTCAACTATAGTGTTTGGAAATCTGGGCCTTACGAGATCAATAAAAAAACGCGCAAAAAGCGGCATATAAAGCGAAGGTTGATGGCCTACCATCTACACCACATACGTACATTGACCAAATAGGAGATATCCTTAAAAAAGTTTTAATAAGATCTACTCTGAACCGGCGTGCGTGCATGAAACTCGAATTTCATAGTTTCTGCTTATATCGGTGGGAAATAACGCTCACGCCACGCAATACACTTACGCCAAGTTTATGTATGTATGTATTTATATTAATATTCAAAAATACTAACTATTAATTAGTCGGTCTGATTACATTTTGCAAATAAATATTAAAAAGTTCTAATAAACGTAACAATGTCAATTCGGATTACTTTACACGTTTATTGTGTCTTAAAATTTGGCACGATCGTGTGTAATGTTGTTTACTTTAGCGTGCAAAATTATTTAACTATGTAGTTTGGCTAGGAATAGTTTACAAGGTGAAAGAGCCATGACAGAGGCGTTTTGCGGCTCAATACGTTGCTGACTTTTCAAACTGACGTATCTAATAATAATATGTAATAATAAAAAAGTTTATTCAGGTAAAATCTACGACACACATATACAATCCATACACATATACACTTATCTGTAATTTTTTGCTAAAATAATTTGTGTCTTATTGACAAAAGCAAGAAGTGCAAATCAGATTTGGCAAAAATTTCAGATACGCCCCTGACACCAGGTTTGAGCGAGGTCATCGACCTTACAAGCCACGCGAACGAAGGAAAAAGTATAAGAAAAATTATAAGAAAAACAATAACATATTCCATGGAGGGATTCTAATGAATCCCTGTATAGTGGTCAAACACATAACCCTCCTTTTTGTTTCGCCACAGTCGGGTAAAAAGCTTTTGACTTTAAGATAATGTTAAAAACGGTTACTATCTACAACCATAACACGCAGTCGACTTAAAACAATCCTGATTAATATCGTGTTTCTTTTACCTAACTTTACAAATTGTATTCCTGTTTCTCACGAACACTTACAGTTTTATCTTATCTTTACGCCATAGCGCCTTTTCGGGTAATTTGATACGACTGAACATCACGTTCAAATCCAAAACAAAACCAGTATTGGTACTCTTTATCATAAAAAAATATGATTTATTTTCGTTCAATATTTTGTTACGTAAATCTTCCAGGAAACAGCACAGCTTTCTAAACGAATAAATCTATAAAGGAAATAGGATAACGCATATTATATTGCTCTGCCGTGTCATACGAATCTCTGCTATCTCAAAAAATGCTGTTTTGAGTAAATCGCCTTTAAAGTTTTTTTCAGTTAATCGTCTGTATAGTTCGTATTAAGTGAAATATCTGTCATCAAAATATCAGAAAATAATCTAAAATGTACTCTGAATAACAGGCACTATTGATTTTTTTCTTTATTATAATAGTTTTTATTTAAATCGAGTTTAAGAGTTGTGCATGACCACTCTTCCATAGAGATGTGGTCACGCGGTCTGTGCTATATTAAGTTAGCAGAGTTTGGCACATGCAGCCGGTTTGTTATTATAACTTTAATCTATCTATGCTAATTATTAGTTGTAAGAGATGATCGTTATAAGCTTTCTATAAGGACTGCTTTTTGAGGTAGCCCGGGTTGAGTAGACTAAGTGAAATGGATACAAGGAATATACATATTTATATTAAGTACTTAGTTTAATTTTGATATCTGCAAAATTGGAAATATTAATGTACAAGTTGGGAATTTCTTTTTTCTACCCTGACATACTTTTTTTGCTTCGTACACATTCATCAATCAGCAATCAGGAGCTCAGAATTATGTAATTTTATAATTTTAAATAAAATAATCTAAAATATAATGAATGTTTAGAAAAAATATTTGTGAAATATATTATATTCAAACTTCTTCTCAATACAATGAAAAAAATGGGATTCCAACAGCATGTTTGCAATCATCAATCACAATGCCATAGCTAAAAATGGCATAACCTTCAGGAATCGATTAATTCCTCCTCACAATTTTCATCACTCCGAAATCATTGGCACACATGCACCACCCCTTACTAAAACATCTGTTGAACCCTTACTAAATTCAACCATCCTTAAGGCCAACACACCACACCCCCTTGGAAACACCTTCCAGTAGTTCGTCGCAAAATAAAATAATGTTTTCGTGGCCAAGAGTCTGCATTGTCGTACCTTCCGACGACTTATTTACTCTTTCTCCACACAATCTGCTAGACTGCATAACTCCCCTCTCCCGAAAACTTGTCTGCTATGCAAGCACGAACTGTACCAGATACGATGGAAGTTTGCACCGGCTCGAAACATACTCCATATGCTTTTTGCAGCCACAAGCATAGAAGAGTCAATCAAGACGATCATTGCTGAAAATGGATCTCCACTCTCAACAAGAATGTACAAGAATGGATCCTGTGAAGTTTGTACTTCAGAGTAGGAATTTGGTTTTCTATTGCGAGGGACAACCCTCGAAGAAAGTAGAAAATAAAACTATAAAAACTGGCCTCCTCCGCCTGCTTCGCCTCAGTATCATATTTCACTCTTGAGACAAACGTCTCAATGAACAGAACCAACGTTCTTGAAAACAGCAATCCCCACAGCTAGCCTGGGCATGCAAATTTATAGCCTCCTGCACATCCACAGCAAAAACCTCGTCAACAGTAGGTACCTTCATTATTTAGATCTCCCTCTAAACATCTATGGGACTTATTCCACATATGAAATCCGTAGATATTCAGAAGATGGAGTTAAAATTGAAAGTACTGCCAAAAAACTTTTAGCTTAGGATCATATTTACATACTATGGATGTGGAAACCAACCGTAAAGGATTATTTTTCGAGAAAGGCAGTTCTACTGCAGGCTGAAAAGTCCATAATACAGCATCAGCATTCTGTCTCTGTATTGAACAACCCTTGCAACCACAAGAACTTGGCTTTGAATTGTGACAATTATACCTCACAAAAGAAAAATATAATTCTCTTCTTGGCTATGATGAGATCAATCAACTCGTCCTCACTTGTGACTGCAGAATACACAAAGCTCTGGAACCAGGGTACACCCTCATGGCAGCTGATACAGTTCCCGGTTGCACAGCAAACTCTTGAATTCTCGAGAGTAAAAGAGATTGACGATCTGACAGATTATCACAAAAATCGACAACACAGACCATCAGTCCACAAAACCTGAATCCGTTTCGCGACAAACCACAAAAACCGCTTCCAAGGGGGTATAATATGTATATTATACCTTTGCTGGGTTATATACATAGAACCCTTGAAGAAGCCGAACTCAGCAAAGGTTTAACAAATGTTTTACAAAAAATCGCATTCGGCGAACGAGAATCATATAGGAACAAAAGCAATAAACAAAATAACCCTGTGCTCATGAATTATTTACGATTTTTATGCTGCAATTGCTGATCAAAACTAAAAATAATATTAATAGCGATGATGTTATCGCTTGCTCAGTTATGAAAGGGTTACATCTATTGCAATTCTTTATTCAACAAGAAAAGTCACAAGACCTTATCATCCTCATCACATTTGAGTATGCTTTCTCACAACAAACAGTTTTCCAGCCTGGTATTGTATTCCCACTGATGGTTCTTGCAAAACTCGATCCTTTGACCAACGGTTCCAGGTAGTATCACTGTTCTAGAGAAGTTTCCCATTCTTATTCGAACCAAAAAATATTTCCCCTTTATGCCTGGTTCAAAGCATTTTGGGTCCTCGATTTCTTTCTCAGATTCAGGAAGTGTTTCCTCCCTGGGCGCCGGGTTTGCAAGTACAAAGAATGTCGCGAATCGCTAGGATTGCCTTCGTCGTAGTCACGCCTATCTATTGTAACTTTTAGTTAGATGAGTTAGGCGTGACCCACATGCAAAAAAATCAAGTTAGCAGACTTTGTCAACCTCTGTATCTCAAAAAGTATCAATAAATTTTAAAATGTTTTTACTGAACTATGTAAATCATAGGATATAAACCCCTTTTGCACTGGTTATTCGTAACTCGACTATTTTAAGATAGCAGACTTGTGCGTGACACGGCAGTGCTGTCTGTGTATACAAAAGTCAAACGAAAGGATACTCTTAAAAGATATTTCAGTAGTTCGATAGATTGCCCTTTTCGTTGAAACTAAATTCGTTGTTAGAGAAATGGGTCAAACGAAACCTCCATCTATTATGGTTCTGACACTTTGCAGCCACTTTCCATATATAAATCATGGTGCAACTTGAGCTTAGTTTCTCAAATTTCGGTATTCTACCGGCCCGTGTGTGGAGACAAATAGGCGTCGACGTCTTATTGGTGATTTTTTAGCTGTCTAGTGAGACTATTGGGGAATTTATTTGCTTGTCCACCTACCTAAGAAGTTTTTCCTATTTATTCTACCAGGTGTTCTTCACAAGATCTCATAAATACTTTCTTTATTACTTTATTACAGAGTATATAATTGCGATCGTGCGGTTAAATTGTCATACCCTCGTAAGCCCTGGGGTCCTCTGAGAAGGACCAAATAATTGTAGTCATAAAGGCCGAAGGTTTTGAAATAGTTTGTTCTAATAATCAACGAAGGTACTTTTAAAAGGACCAAAACTTTGCCTGTCAATTTAATTCAAACCTTTGCGCCGATTGAGAAAAAAAGTATTTTGTCTATGAACTAGTTCATTCAATTTCGTGAATAGGTGGCTTTAATAAAAAAGAAATATGTATCACTTGTCGTAATTTGTCATTTTATTGGTAAAGATGGCGCGCACACGGCGACGAGGTAAAAAAAAATCAAGTTAATAATCGAATTTCATAGTTTTTCATACACATTATTTTCAGAAATCGCAGGTAAGATAATAATCAACAACATGACATAATTATTTTATCAATTTTGTATCGATATCGTTAGCAATATGAAAGCAAACTTTTTTAGTCCTTTGCAAGGGACTTTAGGTGTCATGTCCGGATATTTTTCAAAAAGTTTTTTAAATTGTTATATGTGATTAAATCATACCGATATAGACTGACTTCCTTACGTGATCTTATGATTAAAAAAAACTACCGTCTTCATTTTATTTCCTTTTTCCTTCTAATGATGATCTAAGCTAACACCATGAATTTTTTTTTTCCTAATAATATAAACCTAATGTACTTCCAGAGGGACTAATCACAAACTACATCATAAAAACTAAAACTCGTTACTTATTTTATATTTAAATATGTAAGTATATACACATATTTATGACGTACAAATAGGTATGTATGTTAATAAAAAAATACATAACCCTTTATAATAATTATATTTTTCAAATTTTACTAAAAGTAGTGACTCAAACCGGGAGTCCTTCTGGAAGAACTAAAAAAAAACGTAATTTTTTCGAAAATGTCTTCTATTCATCCTTACATAGGTCTCCACTTAATTTGAACCCGATCGGATAACTCTAACACTTTAAAATTTGTACCTGAAGTGCTCGGCCTTTACGACTACAAAAATTTGGTCCTTTTCAAGGTACCACCGTCGTTTATTACTTCGAAATCGTAATTATGCTTCGGCGTTACGAGGTTATCAGGCATTTTGAAAAAAGTTGGGCGCCTTTCGCGAACAGGCGCATTCTTCGAGTCTAGATGAACCCTAAGGATCACAACTGTTAGTTTATGCATGTATAATGGGGGACTTTCCAGTAAACAATATAGATGACGCAGATTTAACGTAATATGTAGTTAGGTACCCATTTTCTCATTGCTCAGGTTACATAATAATTATAATATAATTACAAACGACTTAATATTTGGATCAGATAAGCATAGAATTATGTTGCTACCTATATTTATTTTCTTTATTTTGATCAGAATAATAATGGGTAGAAGATGTGTTGCGCCTGAGTGTATTAACAAGGTCATGATATATACCCAAAAACATACATACATACATACATAAACTCACGCCCGTAATCCCAAATGGGGTGGGCAGAGTCACAAGTAATCAAAGACAACTTGCAGCCACTGTTGATACGAAGTCCTAAGATGGATATGATGAACCTTATGGTGATAAGAGATCAGCCTATCGCCCATAACATTAGTCCATCATGTTAGAGGACGCAAACCCTCTGTCGGTTTTTACGACATGCCCGGGAAGACAAGCAGCTGAACGTGTTCTATGTTTTATATTTGCTCCCAGAACAGCATAGAAGCAAAAACAAAGATAAAAGATGCATGATGTCTGTTATCCATGAAATTAGAAGATTAAACGAAGACAAATCTTTACATCGCTATCTATAGTTTTTCTGGGGAACGAAGCCTGGAAAGTCCCTCAATAACAAGCCGTTTGAAATTATAAATACGAGAAATGCGTGAAGCTTACTTTATGTAAAAAAGCTTATTATAAGATTAATGATTACCTAAATGATAAACATGTCTGGTATTAAATGTGTTCCTCTAGTTATTAAATAACTTGTAATGTACCCTCATTGATTTAAAAGATGTGTTGCTGTTGCAGTTTCTTGTCATTTCTTCTCCTCAGCCATAACACCTTGCGAAATGACGTAAATTCAAAATGTTACATTGACCTTCAACAAGTTTATCCATGATAATTACGTTGAATAAATGATTCTGATTCTGATGATTCTACTAGTTTTCAAACAATTTGACAACCAAACATCCTTATCTCTTGATGCAGAGTGCGTTAGCTGTGATTGGCAGTTTGTGTTAGTCTGTTTATGCTCATGTTTCAAACATATCTATGATGTCACTATTGGCAAGCAGTAATCGAAGCCCATACTTGGGTTACCATGGTCGTTGATTACCATTTCATTACTATTCGTAGTTATTGTATATTTACGTATATAGCGAGATGCGTTCTGAAATGCAACAACTGTGGACTGGAATAGAAAGTTTGCAATGTTTAGTGAACATTTGCAGCTCAAATTCTTCATCTATGGGAACTCCTCTATTGTACTAATAGTAAAGAAAGATCATTAGTATAAGTCAAGAATTTGGTAACATATAGCTTTGTTATTTTAAAGTCAGGTAAAGTGGTAAACGGTAATAGCAACTCTATATAATGTACTACCATCAACTTTAAGCAAATGTGCAACTTTAATTATGCGCAATGCCAAAATTCTTTTAAAACTAATTACTCCAGTGATGCCTTTTAGTCCCCCAGGTGTCGGTATTATATTGTGTTATTGGCTCAGTAATAACCCTGACACCAGAGTTGATGGGGTTGGTAATTCACCTCTCAATCCACACGATAGAAAAAGAAGATTGTCCGTGTGTTCTAAAGGCCCTATCAAACTACAACACCGTGGTTGCGCCACCAGCGTGAAATTGGGATTCGGTTGCCAGCAACAAATTGGTTACGCAACCAGGTGTGAATCGGACCGTTTATACAACCAACAGTGATGGCGCCACCATGGTGTCTTAGTGAGATAAGGCCCTAAAGGAAGTTGTTAAGATATTTTACCTAATTACTAAAAGGTGTGTAATAAATATAAGTGATAATGAAACGTAAGTCGTTATCGTAAGACCGTGACTAAGTTGTTTTGGAAGTATAAAAGCACTGACTAATAGTGTAATATTTCTTAACCATTTATCATAACGTAGATATTAATTCAAGCAATAGATTTCGATCGGAACTTGTTATTCATATTTACGATATTCTAAATAAATACCTATTTTTATTTGAAAATCGGTACCCCTGAAATTATTGGTTTTATTGTTTAATAAATGATTGGTCAACACCTGACTGTCTTTAGGTCAAGGAAAGCGGACCTTGGGAAAATACTGGATAACTTTAGGGAGATGAATATTTCATTGAATATTGTAGGACACCCACACTTATGTTGACTGGTGGAGTTCCTTTGAAATTACTGTCACGGGAACTTATTAAATATTTAAAAATATTCCTGAAAGAATAACCCACGTTGATTATAGACTAAGTCACTTCCGTTACCGCGTAAATAAAACAAACACATCAAACCTGTATGAGTAAATAACGATGAATAAATAAAGCAGCCACAACGGGAGCACACAGCAATGACATGCCCAAGATTTATTGACCAACTATAAGCAGTAGCGCGATGATACGCTGCTAGTAATAAAGATAACCAAAGTGCTGGTGGTAATATCTCATAGATATTATAACTATTGCTACACTTATACCACTTTCACTCTACTGGGGCCTTAGCCAAGTTGCAAACGATTATGAAAATCGACAATAATAGTAATATATGGGATATAAGGGATTGACACGTCACCCTAACTTAACCTAACCTATCATAAATGTGACAGATCATACCTGCCTTACTTTTTATCTTTGTGACTTCGTAAACATAACAGCACAACATAACATAAACTGACGACTATATCCCAATTGGTTGAGTCAGATACATCAATCGCATGATGACCAGAGTGCCCACGCTTTACCGACCTTTCTGTTAAACCAACGTGAGTAGTGGTGAGCCGTATCGCCGTCTGCACTAGTCAAACCAACTGTATAAGTGAAAATAATTGTGCTTAGATAACTTATTGGTGCAAAGGCGGAACCGGTGATCGAACCAGCGCTCCCCGTTTGAAAAGCAAGATGGTGAAAATACAACGAACCATAATGATTTCGTCTGTGACTAAATTTGCCAAAACTTTTTTTCTGAATCCTTATGACTCGCTCCCTCCCTGTTCTTGCCCCATTAGTTTATGTGTGTATGTTTCATACAGATAAAAAAAAAAACATAAATGTATCTTTCTTTCTTTCTATATTAACCATTGACGTGTGCCAGTGGCCCCTTCAGTTGTCAACATTGCTTGTTATAACTTTACATGACTCAAGGGTGCACAGAATTTAAATTAACTATAAAACTTATGAGCATTAAAGTTACTGACAAACCCAAATAACCTTACGATTCCCAAAGCCTGTGCTCGTAATTACAAGTCTATGGAGAAGTTTAATCAAATCACTGGATGCTGGTTACGTCAATGAAGAATGAATTTGCAAAGAAAATAAATGGCCAATTCGTATTTAGAATTTTGTTTGAATATTTTGTTAGTTATTTTTATTTTGAATATCACCACTTTTAAGCTGCCAGTCCAATTTTGTCATCTCACAAAAGAGCATTTATTCCATCCGCAATTTTCCACGTTTAAGCCGCACCATAAGAGGCGCTTTACAAATTCGTGAAAAGTTCCAAGAATATAAGTGGCTGTATAAAATGTATTCTAGTCACGTCCTCAGTAAACGTCTGACTCATCCTACTGGGATGTTCGTACGATAAATTTGAATTCTCTTAGACGACATTTTCTTCAACGTCGAGTAGGATCATCTATACATTAGCCTCATTATAATCTTCCAGCTCCCAGCTTTCTTGTTTGGCCGTATTTCCTTTACTTAGAACTTGTTTATTGTTTTCAGCAACTAAATTGCGAGTTCGATGAACGGAGATTGACATCGTAATAATGAGATTTATTGGAGACGTATTGGTGTACGGTCACGAGCATTAATATGTACACTCTTTGGTACCTTGTCACATTAACTTTTTTGACAAATTGAACTGTAAGTCTCACTAAATGTCAAATATGTTAGTGCGACAGAGTCCTAAAGTGGGTACATTATATTGCTCATGACTGTACGTAGGTAAGTATACTTATTTTAGTGTGACGGCCTCCGTGGTCCAGTGGTTGAGCGTTGCGCTCACGATCCGGAGGTCCCGGGTTCGAATCCCGGTGGAGACATATCACAAAAATCACTGTGTGATCCCTAGTTTGGTTAGGATATTACAGGCTAATCACCTGATTGTCCAAAAAGTAAGATGATCCGTGATTCGGAAGGCACGTTAAGCCGTTGCTCGCGGTTACTACCCCTACCGACTCATAGTCACACCAAGTTATCACACCAGTGTTACAATACTTACTGATGTATGTAGGTAAGTAGTCGTTACATGAGCCATGTCAGCGGCCTTTGGCGGCTCAATAAGAAAGTTGACACCAGGTTTGATGCGGTTGGTAATTCAGCTCACAACCCACACGAAAGAAGAAGAAGACTGAATAATTAAATAAGTAACAATCTGTGAAGTCCTAAATTATATTTCAATCAAACACACAGGTATGATAAACAGGTAAGTTAAAGATTCGTAACAAGAATCAAAGAGAATATAATCACTACGTAATTACGAACATTAGACTGTTGTGTTAATGAGTTTTACTACTTTTTTATTTTTACAGTAATTTTGTTTGGGTACAATATTACTATAGAACAACTCATTATAATATGAATAGGTACAAATATATTTTTGGTTACGTTTATGCCATGTCAAACAGTTTGAGGAAATGAATTATGCACAGACAGCAAAGTTTAAGTTGGTCATGCGTATTGGATGCTTACATTTCACACCATTTGAAATAATTACCACCTTTTGGTTTTGCGTTAAAAATGAGAAATCGCTATTTCGTTTGCTTCTGAATCACACTTTGACAATTTCACGTCATCAGACCAATATTTTAACCCTTATCTGTCGAAATATCAGAATTTAGATCGGCGTTTTAGGGTTAATATTAAAGTACCTATAACTGAAATAAATTTAAGCGATAAAAAGGGAAATAAACACCCATTTACCCTAAAGTTCAAATATATGCCTTTTACCCTTTCGCTCACTGAGGGTTAGCCCATCCATCTAATATATTGACAGGCAGCCACCTCTAGGGAATCTAACATAATATACAAACATATTTAATATACGTTCACAAATATATGTGTCCTAAACGTCAAACTGGCTTTACCCTTCTCAAGGTATAATCGATGTGCTGATCGCCGTTTGCCACAATAGTATTTTCTATGCATAAACAATGAAACAGGTGATATGTCCAATGATAAAGATGCACGTATCAACAAGCAAACGGGAGGAGTGTAGTTATCAACTGTCACATACACTATGATTTCCTATAAACTTATCAGCTGACAGGTAGCTAAGCTGTACAGTCATGAGCAATATAATGTACCCACTTTAGGACTCTGTCGCACTAACATATTTGACATTTAGTGAGACTTACAGTTCAATTTGTCAAAAAAGTTAATGTGACATGGTAACAAAGTGTATACATATTAATTCTCGTGACCGTACTGTGTGAGCTGTAAGCTGTTCCATCCGTTTTCAATCCACTTAGAAACCAATACCGAATGTGGTTGCTAGGTACCAGTTTACCATTGACTTGGGGTGCTACTCCCCAAAATGAATTATAACAATGTGGTTCATGTTAAGCATTGGGTTCATGATCTGGAGGCCCCGGATTCGAACCCTGTTAGGTACATACCACATTAATCATTTTGTGATCTCTAGATTGATTAGGACATATCAGGCTGATCACCTAAAAGTCCGAAAGTAAAATGTTCCGTGGTTTAAAAAGCACGTTAAGCCTTTGGTCCTGATTACTACTTATTGACGTCGAACGAACGGGGCCGTTTGTAATTCAATAATAACCTTGACACCAGGGTTGCACAGGTTGATAATCCACCTCAAAAGATTAACTACAAGCTTCTGAAGCGGATCGGAAGCAAGAAGGAATTTAAAGGAAAAATACTCAGCGGCAATTTACTATTCACTGACTCGAGGTTGCTTAGCCACAACTAGCCATCAATTGCCATTACTCCAGCCACCACGTCCCATCGCATCGTAAAAGGTTCTTTTTTCTCTTTATATAAAAGGAACTCTAATGGAGAATGGCCTTCGCAGTCACCACGTTTTAAAATAAGTTGGAATTCTGCTATAAATTTAAAGACTTTTGTATCTAATGGGAAATGTTTGTATACATTTACGAGACTTCTTTAACAGCATATCGTCGCTGATTTCGTGAACTGACGTATCTGAAATTTTTGCCGAAACTGATTTGCACCTTTTGCAATTGGCAAAAAAACCCAAATCACTTTAGCAAAAAAATAAAGATACGTCAAAGTCAGCCACGATATTTATAGATGCATTTACGATGCGAAATACAGGGAAAGGACCTATGTGTAAAAAGGATGATAACATAGACTATACAGAATCACGCCATAAGAGCATATAACTGCACTATAATAAGAGTACTATCTTTATATTATTTTAAAAAATATTGATATTATTTTAGGATAAACCTATCAATGATGCTGCCTCTCTCGTACTCGTGTTCGTTTTCATACATATAGACAACCAGTCCTTTTACATAGAAAAGATTCCGGTGACGACCTCATGTTGTGCTTTTGTAGAATATTATGGCGGTACTTCGATAAAATGCGCTGGGCCGTTTTTTTTTAATTTACTGCCATTCGCTATCCCTCGCCATTTTTCATTATAATGCCTCCTCTATACTTTCGGCGATTAGATTATACCTCTAGACGGTAACGGGCGAGCACGGTCAAACCCGTTCAAAGATGATGATCAGTGAGTACAAATGAATACGTCGTCTACACCATGGTATGAGAAGACCAGGTATCAAGCTCAAGCCTATGACGAGCCGTCATTGCTAGCCCATTGATGACATAAGTGTTACCATTCAATTGGTATCTCCAATGATCCAAGGACGTAAATTCTATTGCAACTACATACAAAAAATATTTAAACTATAAGTAAATATTTTAATATAAGTTCAAAATTTCCTTGCAAAATAAATATAAGAACATTGGTCGTGGGTAATTTATTTATTACAAAATGGCAATACAGGGCGGGATGACGTCAGCTGGGCTAACCTTGAAATGTTAGCTGTCAGTTTTGAGCATACCAACCGGCTCTGCACGGAAACCGCGCCGCGCGCGACGCGAATTACATCGTGGGCTTTGACCAATAGCCAAACGACGACTATCTAAGGTAGATAGCACTCCCTGCGTTTATTGGTTGTGACCCTCAATATAATTCGCGAAGCGCGCGGCGCGGTTGTCATGCAGACCCTGCTGGTATTCTTATACCATGGTCTGTCTACACGATCAATCACGTATTAGATTCACATTGTAGGCAAAATCAAATTCTACTGTTTAGTGTGGTACCTAATTCGCCAGAACTGTGATATTTCCGAGCCGGCTACCGCGTCTCTTATTAATGTACTACAACACACGGCTTAAAAGTCGTATACAGTTTACATTTATGTCTGTCGCAAGAATTAGAGCTTCAATAAACAAAAGAACGAAGACTTTATTAGTAATGCAAACGAATGAGCCGTGAGAGTCGGCATATGTCACAGCGCATCATTATTCGAATAATCGTTTCTCACTCTATTTTCGCTTTGAACTAACTTCGTAGTAGTAAAATGTTAAATGTCATAGAGGCTATTTGCCTGTATTTGAAGTCTGTGAAATATTTCATCGGTGTATTCGTAGTTAGAATCCATTAGTTTACGTTTGTAGCTTAACGAGATGTGAGCAATAAAACGGTTTCGAAATTGATTTTATACAGGGTGTTAGTGACATCGTAACGAATACTGAGGGTGGTGATCAGACCACGACTCTTGAGGTAATATCAAGTGGAATTTCCTGTCGGAAAATCCATCAAAAAGTTTGTTTTTTTTTTATTTTCAATTTCACTTTTATTACGATTTCACTTGATATTAACTCAAATAATTTTAAACGTATCCGTATCCCAGTGTACGTGAATTTATTACACCCTGAAAGAAATTTCTATTAAGTAATAAGGTCGCCGATAGGACTCCTGTTGCAATTTTTTAATGATCCTTTATGATGAGTTTATGTGCAATAAACCGTGTTGTACCTATTGTAGATATTCGTACTCATTTAAAAATGAATAATTAAGTATTATGATCCGTATGGTAACATATTCACACATTACCCTAAGGACCTTATCTCACTTGGACCCCATGGTGATGCCACTACGGCCGCGTCACCAACAAAATGTATCATCTCATTAGGACAACATGCAGTTGTATAAACGGTGCCTCACCTGGTGTCTTGCTGGTTGCGCAACCTAAAAGACACCTGGGGGTTAAAAAGGCCACATTGAAGCAATTCATTAAAAAAGCAATATTGCAATTTGACATTTGCGCATACAAAAGTAAGTGCAAATTGCACACAAATGTCAAATAGCAATTTTTGCTTTTATAGATGAATCGCTTTGATTTGGTCTTTTCAACCCAGCTGGTGTTTTTTAGGTTGCGCAACCAACAAGACAGCAGGTGAGGCGTCATTTATACAACTGCATGTTGTCCTAGTCGGATAGGGTCTTTATTGATAGTCCATTATTTGGGAGACGACATTCATAATAATCCTCACAATCTATTCGCTGAGTCAACTCAACTCCAAGATTATTTTACTTTAGTAGTAAAAAACATTCATAAAAGCAATTTTTCACCGCGGTTATAAAAAAGCCTTTAATAAAATTGCCTTCAATATACGTAATTCAAAAACAATACATGAACGCAGACATAATCGATTGTCTTTAGCGAATTTGTAATTTCGCTCACGTTTTTGTCAAACAAGCGGCAATATAATCAAGGACAGATAATATTTTTAGAGTCTAAACTAGAACGACTAGACTAGAAAAACGATACAATTTAATAAACTACAAATTGATGCTTTTATTGTCTATCTACGGGGAATTGGTAAAAAGCCTGGGCTAAAAATATTAATATATTTTTTTATGAAGAGCTTTTTGTTAGAGTGCCTAAGTTCTTTCTAGTTTTTCTTTTTTATTCAATAAAAAGAAAAACATCGTTGAAACTTCGGCCCTCCATTTTTGTAATATAAACCTTAGTCTATTTATACAATCTTGCTAAATATTGAAAGTTCATTGAATCGTTAAAAGAGGAAAAATTTTATTGCGAAAAAGTTATCTTAAGAATGAATCTAATTTTATAGTTTCAATGTCCCACCTACTTGTTTAATAGATTTGGTTAATAGATGCGAAATAATAAAACAGTATATATGCGAAAATTGCGAAACCCTCGAAGTACGTTTAACTTTGAATTACTTTTCTCATTTGAAAATGGCAACTCATTCAAAGTTTCGGGCACGACCGGGAGTTTCGCCAAACAGCTATTAATAATGCTTTAATACATTAAAATTCAAACGAACAAACGCACATATTTCATACGTATAGCCTGTTGACATAGCTCTGAGCATGCGCAGTAAACAGGCTATACATAAACAATGAATTTAATGTACGGTGAAGCGTTGCTCCTTTGCCTGTTGGCTTCTATGTTTTCTACTGACAGAAATGCAGGACAATAACCCTTTTAAGCAGTATAATACTTAATTACTACTAACATTATATAATTATCTATCAAAGAGGTAAACATTAAAATGGATAATAACAAGTCGTAAATATTCAACATAATTTTCGCAACATTTCAAAAGCATCAAACAAAGATAAACTCGCTATTCATTACAAATGAAAATTTACGTATTAAATATCAAGAGAATATAATTCTACTTCAAAACAAACTCGGGATCCTAAGCAACAGTAATCAAAGTCTATTTCAAAATGATAAGCAATATTGCCCACAAGAAACGGGGAAGTTTGAAGCGGCGAAATTTAATTTCAACTGTGATTTAATCAAAAGCGTTTTCAACTTACCGAAAACTGGCCGTGAACCCCATTGTAATCATCCTGTGGCCGTTTTGAATCTCAAACGGGCATGCTGGGTTATCAGGGAACTGATAATAACACTCTCACTCGCGTGACGTGACCCGGGGACGAACGCTCTGTCAAAATCACGTGGCGGCACTCACACACGCGGCGGCGAGCGAAAAACGCTTTTTCGCGTGCGCGCTAAAGCGCATGGCACTTGCGTAGCATATTATTCATGTAGCGGACTAACCTCCCACACAGTTGGTGAAGAACTAAGCGAGTAAGCGCAACTTGTGCACGTGGTCTCTAGCTTACGCCGCGGCCGCCCTACCAGAGAGACCGCCGCACCTCGAATATGAACTTTCCCCACCCGCCAGACGACGCTATTTCGCCCAGTACCAGACAAACGAGAGATGAGCCGGAATATGGAACGTTACACACAGAGTATTTCCGTAACGTTTCGAGTGTGCGTAGTGCGTGCGGTTGTTGAAAAATGCGTTTTTTGATAAGATTAGCTTAATTAGATTAGCCTAATAAAAATATTCAGTTTTAATTTTAAAACTAAGCGTGAAGGCTAACGATATTATTCTACGTATGAAAGTTTAAAATAAATGTGTAATTTTATGGTTTTAGATATTTGACGGATTTCATAAAACTGGAGAAAGTTTGAATCTTATTTTCAAACTTACTTAGTTGCTGATTCTTAAAAACTATTCTAAATTATATATACTTACAATATGTCATAATAATAACTTTACAACAAAGCGTGACAGACTTTCCCCCAGGTCATATAATAAAATAACGTAACCCCGCTATCCTGTGTGAAATTTGATACGCTGTGGCTGTGGCTCGTATAGAAAAAGCTTTGGCCATTGTATCTAAAGGGGATATTGAAAAAGTTTCTTGTTGTAACGTTCGCCCCTTTTGTCTTGTTTTTAAAGGATTATTTTGAAACTTAGTTCCGTTTAATCCCCGACTTTGTTCAAAGATGACTTGCTCTTTTTGTTCCAGTTTTCTGGTTCAGATAAGTAGGATTGATTCGTAACGATGCGTCAATTGTTCAAGCAATTGAATGATTCATTGATTCTTCATTGTTTGGTGATATAAAACTTTCATTCTAATTCTACTTATACATATAATTTGATTGTTTTGTAACATTATTCATCATTAGGTTTATGCGGTCCATAAACAAAATAAATACATGTCATATACTTTCAGGACTTAGACATAATACCATTACTATACGCATTGATATATATATATCGGAAAAGAAAATCGGGAAAGAGTAAATGAAATTTTTCGCAATGAAAATATATTGGAAGAATCCGCGGTCTCTGATCGATAGCGGGAGTTCTTTATTCATTGTCTAGAGTTAAGTCACCTTTACTTCCCAGCCATGCATTTTTTCGGTAAAGACTAAGCGAGGGTTTATTTATTGTCTAGTCTGCGGAGTAAAATCACCTTAATCGAACGCTTAACGGCATCCGTGGTCCAGTGGTTGAGCGTTGTGCTCACGATCCGGAGATTCCGGGTTCGAACTCGATGGGGACAAATCACAAAAATAACTTTGTGATCCCTAGTTTGGTTAGGACATTACAGGCTGATCACCTAATTGTCCAAAAAGTAAGATGATCCGGAAGGCACGTTAAGCCGTTGGTCCCGGTTATTACTTATTGATGTAAGTACGTAGTCGTTACATGAGTCATGTCAAGGGCCTATGGCGGCTCAGTTATACCCTGACACCAGGCTTGATGGGGTTGGTAATCCACCTCACAATCCACACGATAGAAGAATCGAACGCTGTAAGGTTTAGATCGGGTATTAACCCGAACCCGGGCCCAGGCCCGGCCAGAAACCCGGGCTTGGCTAGCCATTAGGCTAACTACTGCCAGAATACTAATTTTAATAGTGCGTATGGAACATTTCTAGACAGTAGGAAAAATACAATTACGTAAATACAGTTACGTACCTGTCTTTGAAATATCCCGTGACATATTGATATATGATATATCTACCTTTATTACGAACAAAACAATTGCGTGGTCACCCACGCACAATTTCAAAAGAAGATGCTATAATATTCATTGAACAAGTGTCTTTTGTCTAAACACTAGTATATTCATACAGAAAACATAATATTATTTATAGTTAAATAATATATAGTACAGTTCTTCCTAAAGCTAAGCGAATATAGAAACAATAAAATATTGCTATTATTTAGTAAAAATAAATCCGGATTCATTCATGTGTTTCTATTCAACCAATAAACAACTGTCTAAATAAAATAAAAATATACTTTATTTCGGACATTTCATCTAAACTCCATATTATCTAAGAAAAAAGAAGAAACATATTCTTTTTTGCAAAGTAAGTCTAATCAAAATCAATAATTTACAATAGCGATTACTGCGATAAGTATAGGTACGACAAGTGTCAGCAAAAAGGACACTATACTAAAATAAATTCGCTGACCTAACGACGTGGAATGGTTTATCATTTAGGTATTTTATAGGTGTAACAGCTTTAGATATAACAGATCAAATTTGAATGATATGAGTGTATGCGTAAAAGAATAACTAAGCAGTAGTTGACTATTTTGATTTTAAGAAAATTAAAAGTTACATTTATATAACTATTTTACATTACGCATATTATCTATAAGTTTAAGAGTAAATAAATGGGTCAAATCCGTAAATAATTCTGTCGTGTATATATGTTAAAGAAAATTACGGGAATGTTAGCAAGTCTACTATTTAAGTCATAAGACAAGGCATTGTACCCAACAGACTCATCCGTCTAGATAAACTATTCCCTATGGAAACCTATGCCAAGTTTACATCTGTCTTACTAAAATTAGCGCGTCTAACTAGACAATTATTGTTTTATATATAAGAATTACTTCTAACAGGTGGTTTGATGAGTATAGTCGAAAGCAAATCTCTGCCAATATCTGCCAATCAAACAATATACATTTCAATTATAAATTCTTTAATCAAATATATTCAAACCGCAGTTTCGAATACGTTCAAAAACTTTATTTGTACACTCGACCTGTTGTCCCACTCACATTTTTTTCGCTTTCATTTCAAAACGAAACTTGAATGTTGTTTGTGTAAATATTGATTTGACGTGTCAATGTGTGAATAGCGGAGAAACATTTCAAACTCGACCCATAGGTTAGTAAGCCGAACGTTTGGCGGTAATAAGTCTTTGTATAGAACTTCAATAGTGTGTAATGATAGTGTTTGATTTTTCTATCAATCGAAGACGTGTTTCCAAATAGGAACTTACTTAACTGGTTTATTCTTGTCTCAATTTAGTTGTTGTGCTGAGAGATGTTTGTTTTTCTTGTCAGCGGTAGAAAGATTATAGACGCCTCTTAAAAAAAAGAAATTTTATCGTGATATTCAATTATGAGTGTCATGTTGTATGTTGATTGCAATTTGTATGAAAGTCGCAACCATTTTGAAGTGTATTTGTGTGTGATTATGGTTTAAGTTTTCATTTATCTTCACAAAAATAATGTATTAAGTTGGTACCTACATATCATTTTAATCTACTGTTTCTCTGTACTTTACCATTAGTAGGATAATCAAAGAAAATCATTGAACGTTATAATATCAAAATATTCAAATAAAATCTGTAATGAAGAACTAGTTTATACATTATAATATTTTATAACTTCATAAAGTGGAGCTAAAGCTAAGCGTCGACGTGTCGACGGGAGAAATGAGTTGAAATAATTATAGATGACTGTTGGTCACGTAAATTGGTCATCGTAATAATCGTCCTACTTTACTTTTAGTGGCCATTAATTATACAGAGCCTGTATATCCGGTGTTGGAAGTGCAGATGGAAAGACCTGGTTATGCACATAATTTATTAGTTAGATAGACCAGTATAGTTTTAGACGAAGTTCTTTTTTGTACAAATTAATGCACTGAGTTTATATTATATTTTTCATTCGTTTGCCAAACTATATATACAGATCGTGTGTAAGTTTTAATAATTTTATTAAAATCTTTTTTACTGTCTCTAAATAAGTCAATTGAAAACGTACGTAATAACATTTTTGACCCAAAATCTCTGTTACGTTAGTAATTCACTAGGTAAACATTTTCTACATTTTAAATGAAGAATATTGACCAATCAATGGCTAAACAAACACGGCAACAATAGCGGACCGCAAATCAGAATCGCTACCTCACGTGCAAACGACCGTTAATTAACTGTTAAATTAGCAACCGCAACGAAACGCAAAACCTGTCGCAACAAACATGAAACTTGCTAATGCGGGCTTCTAATTTTCAAATTTCGAATTCCGCTTCTAAATTCAAAATTGTCACTAGAGTGAAGTGCGGTCGGGTACAATATTAAATGCACGAGATGTGGATTTGTGGATAATTCTGTTCAATAAAGCTTTTCAATTTGCACTTAAGTTTTTAAAAATATTTTTCGTTTTTAATTTTTGTTTTGGTGCAAAATTAAATGGGATTTGTGAAAATACTTTTACAGTTTCTCCATCTAATAAGACTAATAAATAATAAAAATAAAATGATTTATTGGTTATATAACGTCCAAACTGACTGAACAGCAGGCTTTGCACTAATCTTGCCATGCCGTGAAACGACAGAGACGGTTGATAATGGTATATTGACTTGGCTTTTTGGCGGGAGGCGGGAACGGGACAGTTGCTTTCTTCATTGAATAATCTAAATAATTAATACGAAGTGGTGTTTTGTGGTTAATGATCGCATTAAGTTAGTCGGAAGACATTCGCGAGTGTTATTATATTGGAGTATTCAATAAACAAAGTGTATCTGCCTATTTTCGCTTCGTGTCAGGAAGCCGCTTCATAACTCAAAAGTTTATGCGGACTTTTGAGTTAATTCGTTTGGGGTTCGGAGTAGGAGTCTACTCCGAGGGTGGGGGCTTAGGTTTCATCATCATCACCTTTCATCATTTCATTAATCATCAAGAAAAAAAATACGTCAGACATGGCTGTATGGGCATAGTTCCCTTTGCCTTACCCTTCGGGGAAAACCAAACCAAAAAAAAAAAAAAGGTATATTGACTTATTTGGCGTATCCTAAAATGACATTCCACCTACAGGGAGTTTATTGCTGTCGAAGCAGTATATTTAAAACACCTTTCGATCAAAACAAAACCGTGTGTCCAATCAAGCTTTCATTTCGTCGTCGTTGACATCCGCTCACATCCACGCCGTGCGACGGTCTACGCAAATTTGTCACATGAAAGGACGTTTAATTTGCTGTTTCACTAGTTGCTAATTACAACTTTGATTGCTACGACCACGTTGAAACGCGTCACAGGCGACTGGGCACTCGCCATGAGTTTCGCTTATGTGAAAAGCGAATTCGCATTTGGGAATACGCCTTTTGCGTATTTCAGACTAATTGAGAATACGTTTGACAGAGGTCTGTTTGGTTACGACATGTTATGGGGAATTGGGATTGCTTTGTGAATTTCGTGGTTGCTTTGTTGAACCACCTTGAGCGCTACTGCTGTACAAACATGTTCGATAGTGTATATACACAATGTACGTACCTTTAATGGATGTGTGGCATAACTGAAACTGGCAGATACCATTAACTTTACCAAAAAGCCAGCATGTTTGTCATGGTTGTGTTATATGATTTCGTTGCATTACCAAGTGATATAGTAGTTATTTTTTTCATATTTGATGACCAATCTAAATTTGGAAAACATATTGATAAAACATAATGACCGTATTTAGAAAAAACTTGCAGGTCTGTCAAGGCTTAATTGCGTTTAAAACACTGTGAACGTACTTCCAGACAATTACATGATATAATAAACTCATCAGCCGATTGTCTGAACTCTGTGATTAAATATGATTTGCGATACCTAGAGTATAATCCAAATATAAGGTTTAGCCCACCCTGATAGGGCCACAGGAAAGATTTTATGCCAGTTCTTTACATAAAAGCTTTTACGTACATGGCCTCAGTGCAAGTTGAACGAATCAATAAAATTTAATTGCAATCTAAAGATACTCGCGCTCCGTACGTTATGAGTTCGTAAACTCGATCACTTCCGTGAATACATTGCTGGTATTAAATATCGTAAATGCTGCTGCTTTCAGAAATATATTTTAGCTATAATTATATTTTTATACATTCTGTATTAGATTCACATTTTTCATTACCTACTTGTTCATCATCATCTCCCTAGCATTTTCCCGTTTTTTTATGTCTGACCTTCCAACCCGCGAAGGGAAAACCAGCCCAATACAGGTTAGGTCACATACCTCCGAAAATGCATTTCTCGGTAATGTGGGATTCCTCAAGATGTTTTCCTTTACCGCTGAGCACGTGATCTGTGAATCATTTAAGATCCAAACATGAATTCGAAAACAAATTCGACATACATTGGTTTAGGTCTGTATTTCATTTTCTACTTGTGAATATTATAATATTATATTATTATGTTCCAATATTCCTAAGATATTATGAATTATCTCCACCATGATGGTGAGAGCTTACAGTACTCTACATTTGGCCATCATTAGGCAAACCTACAGTAAATCACGTCAAGAAGACAACACTGCGATGAAATTTTGCTCTAATTGATACTGAACTTTAGAACTGAATTATGTATTAAAGAATCCGATATTTTCGACATCACACATAATTGTAAATTCACACTGAGCTGGGAGCAGAAGCAACGACCTCTGAAATAACCGAAGCGTTCTTAAATAGCTAAGTAACTACACTTTCAACGACAAGCTTTTAGTGAACAAAGCAAAATAACAATATCAAAGATAACTTGGACAATTTGTACGAAGCGAAATTTTAATGAGCTGGGAACAACGGAGGTGTTATTAAAAATAATAGCGTCGAAAATAGTTTTAATGTTGGAGCTAATTTTGTGAACGTTTTATGAAATCATAGGAGAGTACAGAACAATTTACAAACGACCTTTGAGTGTAATAATAGTTGGAGATTTTTTTTAATCCTTAGTAACGCGTAATAAATCTGCATGCAAGTTTCAATTATTAGCTACACTACACCCACTGCTTAATAGCAGTGTGTTAACACACATATACTTATTTATAGAATAAAAGTCATTTATGATATAATCTAGTTGACATGGACAACGGGAATAATTAGAACAATCTTCTAAAGTACACAGAGTGATAGTGACATCGTAATGAATACTGAGGCGGATGCAAAAGTATAGAGTTGATAATAATAAAAAAAAAAACACACAAAAATAAACATTAAATTTGCGATTGAAAATCCACTTCTTATCAAGTCAGAATCATCGCTCAAAATTTTCGTTAGGATGTCACTAACACCCTGTATAAGTTATACCAATTCACGTCATAGTACAACTATCATTGCTTAGTACAAACCTAAAGTCATTGCTCTCAGGACTCGATATTGTAAAACGTTGGATACATTATGTAAATTGAATCATTTGCGTAGACCGTTAACAAAACGCCAAGAGATTTACAACACAATTTTTGGTTCTCACATATCATTTATATTCGATTCACGGATACCGTCGGTATTGTCAGATGTTCGGTTCTGTGAACTACATTACTGTATGTATCATAAGTTAAAGTACTGCCAAGAATGTGCTGTATGGCCTCAAGATAGACCGTGCGACCTTAAACTTTAGACCTGTTTATATATTAAGCCTGTATACCCTGGTCTGTGCTATAAACGGAAATAAACGGAACTATATTACATATATTAAAGTCCTCCATTACATCGTTCAGTTGGATAAAACAGGTAACAGTTTGTAAGCTCAAACTGCATTTTTCAAATGTGAGGATATTTTTCAGTCTGTCAAACATACTGTTTTTTTTTTTTTTTTTTTGGTTGGGGCCCTTACAGCTTAATTCACACAATGTTACACTAAGTAGTAAGTAAAGACCAATTACTAGCTACCACAAATAAATGAAAAAGAGTTATACAACAAGACCGATGTACATAAGTAGTCGTTACATGAGCCGTGCCTGGGGTCTTTGACGGCTCAATAGTAGGTAACCCTGACACCAGGGTTGATGAGGTTAATAATACTCCACCTCACAACCCACAGGATAGAAGAAGATATTCATTCATTATTCCAAAATGAAGTACTAACTTAAAAAAATAAAGGAGATTTAAAAAAGAAGATAAGTATTATCAACGTTTCGTTATATCTGAAAATCTGATATAAAAACATGAAAGTGGCGTAGATACTTTATACAATAACATTTTACCTAGTTATTAAATAACGCTCAATTCTGAATTGCATGGAGTTTCAATACAACGGTTTTGAATATCGAAGCAAAAAACGGCTCAACAATTTTCACTATAGCCTCTACCCAGACAAATAAATTTATGTAAAAATATGATAGATCGACTGAGGCCACACGATGCGTTCTGGCCCCATCGCGACGCCTGCGCCGTAAAGTTCTACATATACCACACGAAGCGTTCGACTTCGCGGCACACAGTACTTTGAAAACGTAGAGCGGTGTTATAACGCAACGGACCGGTAACGCCCGTGTGGACACGCTCCAACATGCTTTCGAACATAAAACAAAGCATCGCTTTACTTACAGAGCGGTGTGATTCACAGAACATAACATTCTCTTACGATGAAAGCTTTAATGACCTGTACAAAAGGGACCAGAGGGTACCTATTGCAAAAATGAAATTGAATTCCCAAAGAGGGTAAAAGAAGGTGAAAATGAAAACCATTCTCTAACCAGGGAATTGGTACAAAGAGACACCTAATTTAGTTTTAGATACCATAGGTTTAGGTAGATATAGTAGGTAGTTACAAATAACATTTTCTGTTCACAATATTTTATTCTTACAACATGTAATATTGAACGAAATATTGGCTGCCTATGTAACGTTTAGTTCAAGTTACAATTTGCAAAATAGACGATAACCACGACACGAGGTTTCCATATTGTATTAAATTTGAGTCTTAAAGAGCCTTGTGAAATACACTTTAACGGAAATTATTAGCGTTCTACAGAAAATTATATTTACTTGAAGCATTATCTTAAAATACAACCTTAATCCTATTAGGTTGTTTTTGCTTTGCTCGGCTACTCATTAAGAATATCTTATAATAATATTTATGTTTGTGGTAGTCGATGTTTATATTTCGATTTCGGTTTTCGAAAACTGGTAATAAAAACCTAGTTGTAGTACTCGTAGTTATATACTATACCTATATTAACAATTACACGCAGCTTGTTCTTTTTCGAATTATCTTCCTTTCAACTTCCTTCTACCTACTCGTATTAAAATTTTATACAAATTATTTCGTACAACTTATCTAACTGTCCTATCGACCTCTCCCTACACTCCCACAGAAATAAATTCTACAAAAGGTATTTTAGCTCAATAAAGAAGATATTCCCATATATTTATTTCTTTCATTTCATAAATTTTAGGAAAACCAACAAGTAAACAACAATCATAACAGCTGAAAATAATAATTACAGGTTTCCACTGATAACCCTATAGGTAGGTAATATGATATCAGTGAGTTATGCACAGGCCAATGAAAGTTTGAAGATAAAAAAACTTTAATATTAAATTTATATTTCAATGGAAGAACTCGGCGCACCTAAAGAACTTATACGATTAGACGAGCAGGATAGAAAACAAAATGCGCATACGAATTCAGAAGCACCAGTATCTTTGAGAAAACAATGTGTTACATAAAGTGACGCGAAATTGCGTTGTTTCGCAAAGAGAACTTATGTATGTACATGCTACTGTTCCGGAGTGGTAAATATGTAGTCGCAAGTGGCTTCACGTGGTGCAAGTTATAAGGGGTTTCCGCAAACATTTTTAAATAAACGCTATAACATGTAGTTTATTCGCATATTGCATCTAAGGTCTTACATTTCGCGTTTTCATTGTATATGTCTTTGGTGCCTCGGTATTTTATTTATTCAGAACTTACACGTTACAAAGCATTTTTCTTTTATCATACGTCAGGTAATTATTATACATCGACGTCTATAGACCCATCTAACATCGTATTATGTTAATATTCAAGGAAGTAAGCTATTTCTCTTGTTATGTATACCAATATTAACAACCAGCTGTGGTCTACTAATTATATTAATGTTTATTAAGAATTTACTTCTTGGTATAAATAATTCGATATTTACTACGAGATTCCCTGACGGTTTCATATTCCCATCAATCGTTACGAGAACTAACTACTTATAATCTTGGTGGATTTCTATTAATTAGCTATATATTTGGCAGATGTAAATAAGTAAATCAGTCAATTCGAGCTAAACATTCTGCTAAATACTTTGCATACTAATTGTTAGTCATAGTCGTAGGGATGTTCTTACATTGATTTATTTAGAAGTCAGTTAGTCTTGACAATTATGTGCTGATTCGCTGTTGTACTGGATTCTTCGTCTTTCAAATATGTAGTACCTATCGGTTTGATTGATTAGTTTAAGCTATATATTAGAAGTTGTAAAGATAAAATCATTGTTTAAAAATGTTGTACCACACTCCCAATGTGCACGCGCTGTTTCCATTAAACCATGACATGCCACTTTAGATGCGTCTGTACGGTGGTACGGTGGAATAAAATCCAGTTTAAGTAGCTATTTTTTTAAGCTTTACCTTCTTGTCTTATTATTTTCAAGAAGTCTTTTATTATAGAGATTAGTCATCAGTAGTTTTAATGTACATTATAATAACAATGATATTTTGTTATGTTTTTACTTACAGCTACTTTACTTATATTATTTTTATTTTGAGTAGCTACACTATTTATAAGCAAGTATTAGAAACTCATGTTTGCATCTTGTCAAAGTTGCTTTTTTCTGTTCGTTATTTTATAATTATCGTTTAAGAGAAATAATGTTACAAAAGTTACTTGGGTATTTTAGGTTACCAGCTTTTTATGTTATCGAGACGTGTCATCTAAAATTATTCAGGACTGTACATTTTAAGTCCGCATTCTAAAGTAAACAAGAATCAATATTCTCCTTGTGTACTATTATCATGAGCTACTTTGCACATAATATGAGCATATAACCAGATATTGTTTCCCTTAGTTCGGATCTTTGTTTGCGCTGGTCGTTATTAATGTTTGCTCTTAGCAAAGAGAAAGCCAAGTCAATCAAATATATTATCTACTCTATCTTATACATCCCCATTCAGCTTCTATCTAATAAGGGTAAGGCAAACCGCTTCATATCCTTCCTTGGATACGGACTGCGTCATCAAGTGACAATGGAAATCATATCATTAAACAGCGTCTGCAGTTATTTCTGTTTGCGTGCGAAAATATTTCAGAGTCGTCGTTATTTCAATCTGTTATTCAGACACAAGGTTGTCGGGTTGTGTTAAGGACTGGAGATATTCAGCATTTAGGTGAGATTTTGAATATTATAATTGAGTGTAATTGTAGGTTTTTAACTTATTATTTTCTATTGTTTGGAAACGATGGAATACAATCGTTCAATTTTAAAAATATACCTACCGACAAAGGCTTAGGATACTCACGAGATTTTTACATGGTTGTTATCTTTATAACTCCATAGTACTCTGGAAGCTACCAAATTGATACACTTATCAAGGTATTTTATACGAGACCGTAAGTTTTGACAGACATTTCTCATGTTTAAATTTATGTAAAGATATTTGCGCGATAAGAGTGAGTCGACTGAAATTACCTTTATTTATAGGTTTGAAGTAGAAGTTCCTAGAACCTGAGTTCAGGCCGGGATTCTTTCTCGGTTACCTAAGAGATTTTATTAAAATGCTTCTTCTTCATTAAAACATTACGTATCTTTACTTCAGATAATAGTCTAAAAATAATACTCCAAGTCAATGTTTGATAATGCAACACACGGATCTTGCTAAATTATTTCTTTATTTGTCTTACATTTCTAACTAGGTCCCTGATTTTCCCAAATTCCCCCTACGTTGCAAGGAACGAATAATAAGCAAAATGCTTGAAAAGTGTCATGCTACATCAGACGATATCGCTACATCGTCAGCACCCTTCGGGTATTATTCTGTCAATTATCGTCGACAAGTGACGCTTCATTGTTAAGATCAAAGAGTTCTCCATTACTTGTTAGGCTATGAAAAGCTGAAGGTTTGAGTGTATTTGTACAAAGAGTATTATTAAATTATTTTTTACAACACGAATATCCGTTTTATTTTATTGGAAATTACGTATTTGGTGTTATGTTCTTTAAAAACGCGTTCTTGGAATAATACCCGATGTTGTGTGTTGAAAAATATGGTAATCTTATTACTTTACCTTAGCTAATTCGACAGTGACAGTGGTAAAAATATATGTTGTTTGTTGTTTAAATTCGCCTTATATAAGGCAGGCAAAGATCTGAGGACCATATACGTAGATCCTTGACATTAGAAATTTAATATTCGAAAATCCCACTGAAAGTCACTTTATGTCAAGTTCGCTACTCGTATTATTCATTGTAGATGACCGCTTTTACCTACCGATTTAATTTTTAACAAAAAGTATTATAGCCTTCTACTGCGTAATACTCTTAGTAAGTACTAAAATATTCACAACTAAAATGTGAACAAATGCTACTTGATTGTTGATTTGTGACAAAGTTAATCAAATTAAATTTCGAAATTTAATGCACTCATTCATCCCCCTAGCATTATCCCGTTTTTCACAGGGTCCGCTTACCTAACCTAAAGATTTGACAGGTCCGGTTTTTTACAGAAGCGACTGCCTGTCTGACCTTCCAGCCCAATGCAGGTTAGGTCCTCCGAAAATGCATTTCTCGAGAATGTGGATTTCCTCACGATGTTTTCCTTCACCGCTGAGCACGTGATGATCATTTATGATCCAAACATGAATTCGAAAACAAATTCGTCAATCATTGGTTTAGGCCTGCGCTGGATTTGAACCTGCGACCTGAAAGTGAGAGGCAAGCGTTCTACCAATTGAGCTTTGAAATTTAATGCACTCATTGCTTACAGAAAATGATGACCGACTTTTTGACAGCAATGAACTCGGCTTAGATAATGATTGAGAATTTATAACCAACCCGCTAAGGCAACCCAGTTACAGTATTGCATCTAATTGTTATGAGAATTGTATTTGACACAATTACCACAACCAACGGGACGTCACGTCGTCGGATTAATTTTGATCGTAAATTTTATTTGCCCTACCGTTTACGCGCACACTGTCACCGTTTTGCCATCAAGCGTGCTAGATATGGTGTAAAACTATGAATAAAATAAATGTCACATACAGCTTTAGCGACAGTGTTGATAGCAACTGCGAGGAAATCAGATTGATTATCTGCTGCGAATATGTGTGCCAGTTACTTTTTGGGAATGTTCCTAATTGTAGCATCGTCAACGTAAAGCAAAAACTGATGCCATCTGAACGCGAACTAGGTAGTTTTTTTGTGGATTTTGAGCAATTATGACTGAAATAAAATTACGTAGAAGTTATTTTAAAAGCTTTTTTTACGTTAATATGGAGGAGGAAAGTTATCTTTTATTGGGATAAACACGCAATCTACTTTTGTTAGTGCCACGTCACGAAATAATGTCTTGTCTGTCAGTTGGACATTCAAATTTACAGCTATGTACCTAATATTTTTTTATTTCAATCATTGTTGATTTGCCCCTGGTAGGTAGCGTTCACTAGTTGAGCAGAGAAATATAAAGCTCTAAGAGAGTTAGAAACTCCAATATGTTCGAAGTCAGTAACCTAGTAAATAATCCTAAAGCAATGTTTGCCATCCGCGACAATCCAGACGTTTTCGGGATTGTCTCGGTAACCGTTAGTTATAATGTTCTCTGATAATTATAAATATTTTCATGTTTTGTTTATTAATTGTCTTACTAAACAGTATTAACATCTTGTGTTTAAATTAAGGCTTGGAGTATACTTTCATTATTATTATCGATTTTACTGACATTAAACGCAATTTATAAATTTAGAATATGTTTATTGTTTTGTCTTCTATCCTGTCTCTAAAGTAATCCTCAATTAATTCATTATTTTTGTAATTATATCACGCGTGTTATTTTCAATTCACTATGTTGATCAAATGTAAACGCTATACAAAATTAGTAAAAGTGTAAAAAATGGAATGAGTACTGGGGGGTTAAAATGGCCACATCGAAGCAATTCATCTAAGAAAGCAATATTGCTATTTGACATTTGTTTGCATTGTGCACTTACTTTTATATGCACTAATGTCAAATTGCAATATTGCTTTCTTACATGAATTGCTTCGATGTGGGCATTTTAAACCCCCAGTACTCATTCCATTTTTTAAGCCTTTGAATAAATAATTTAGTTTACCAATTGTCTTCTAGGCTATTGACCCAAAGACAAAACAGGCCGCACAACTGCAACATACGCACTATCTGGCATTTTACGATTTCCTGTGATACGATAGTCATTATTTTAACACTGGTAATACAAAAGGGAGTCATAAATGTTGCAACATTGTATTTGGTATTTAGTACGCGTGAAGCATTTAAATGGGCAACTCAAAATGGAGTGTAACATTTGCGGAAAATATTTGGATACCGTATGTTCTATTTTCAAAATATTTATAATAATATGAAATGATTGTCAAATATCAAATATCCGAGAAATAGTAGAGTAAGTATAATGAAGAGGATATTTTGTATGCGTTGTTAATAAATATTAACAACGAGTATGGATTTGACCTAAATCATAAATATATGTTTAAAACCCTTTTACTTTACGACTTTATTATACTCCTCTTCAACGTAAGATGACGATAAATACACGATTTACTTACTCAATATTCTCATAAACATTCCATCGTTGGGCCTTATTACTTATTCGTAATATTTATTAAATATTTTAATCAAAAATTTACGACTCATAAAGACTGGATCTAAGAGGGTTACTGCAACTGATTGAGGCTTGTTGAATATACTCGTAAAAATAACGAGTGAATCACTTTATTTTATTTCTTCTCAAGCAAGTTATTGTTAAAATGTATCATCCTTAAAGTCTGAGTAACAAAATTTATCAGGTTTGTTATAATGATGTCAAATGGATTTTTTGAAGGTGCATAGAGACATTTGTACCTATTCTACATAACATCCATTGACGGTTGTACCTTCAATGTGAATATTAACAACTTGTATGTGATGAATTTACAAACGTACTTACCTTGATATTCGAATTGTAGCGTCCTAATTAACTTGCAATTCTACATGGATTGCAACTAGCTAATACATCATAATTAGTAAGCTGATCCTAATTTGTAACGTATAATTTCCATAGTAAATGATCTTGATTGACAGGCATGTTAGGAATCCATCTGGTAGATATGAAACGTCGAAATTCGCCAACATACTAAAGTCGAAGATGGGCAAGGCAATTAGCAAGACGGGAAGACAACAGATGGACTAAAGCTGTTACTGAGCTGGTGGCTAAGGGATGGTATGCGATATCGAAGCAGACCACCAACCCGATGGTCGGATGACATTGTGAGGGACGCCGAAAAGCGATGGATGAGGCTTGCACAGGAGAGGAAGAGATCGCATGAAGGAGAGGAAGCGTATACCCAGCAGGGGGTGGATACAGGCTGAGTAGATAGATACAGGCTCAGCCTCTTTTACAGTGGGACTTAAAAATGGCATGTGATGTTTTAAAGCTATGGGTGTTAATATAACATGTTATGTAGTTATGTTTATACAGGATACATAATAATATTATATTATATTATATCCATACTTCTTTGCGTGTCGATGGCGATCGATATTAAATTATTGCTATCCAATAATTGACCACGCTTACGGCATTGTCAGTGGCTTCGTGAAGGTCTTTAATAGTGCAGGTGTTAGGGCATTTAAGACAGCATATCTATACTCTAATGTCATCGAGAACATTTCAATATACTTACATTTATATGTGAATTTGAACTCGGTGTTGTAGTCGTCATTGTCCGTTGTCATTCAGTTAGCGACCTGCCAGTAAAAAGATAAAATAGAATAAAGAATCGTAGACAGAAAGAGAATTTACCTCGTTAATAATAATAATGTCCCTAATAATATGCCTTATAGTGAAAACCGTATAAGCGCCTTTTTGAAAAATCACATTCTGAAGTGATTTTCTTCAGCCAATAGATAGATAGATAGATAAAATACTTAATCCAATCCAATAATGCTAATCTACGTTTTATTCCAATTATTTTTGTCGTGAAATAATTAACAACTTTTTGCCTGGATTGATACTAGTGTAACTAATGTAAAGTAAAATTTGTAATAAGAAGCTAGTCTATTGCGTGGTTTGGTTAACAAAAATCACATTCCAATGTGATTTTTTGACACTATAAGAAAACGAATGTGTTTTTCCACCAACTTCAGCGAGAAAACGTGCTCTATTTCCCATCCGAATTAAGACATAATATCCCTGGAAGAAATAAAAATGTCTGCTATAATCATTGCACTGAAAGCAAAAATAAACGCCTTCGGTTACGCTGAAAGGTAATTTCGTGTCAACATCGGTACGTACGTAACAGCAATGGTCGCAGCTTCTTTGATCTCACAGCCATATTTATGAACTTTCTTAGAACTAATTGACTCAATACGTATTATTATTATCTCGGCCAATATGACAATGTACTTGTTGTATAAGGTGACGTCAGCACATAAACAAGTCGGTTTTTGGATCGTGAATGTCGCTATAATTGTTGAAATAGTGCTTGCTTTTCAGATAACGCGCGTTACGCACTAGAGCGAGTGAAAAGTTATGACGATGCTCTCTTTCGCACTTGTGCGGATTTTACCATAGGTTTTTAGATTCTATTTGTGCGTTGCGCGTCGTACTCAGTGCAGTTACGATATAAGTCGCATATCGTAAATATTGTAAAGAAGAAGAAAATAGAAGGAGAGAGAAAGAAATCACACTTGCAGTGAGCACTGAGTACGACGCGCGTAGATTTGCATCATTTGCATCGCAAAGCATTAATTGCTTAACCGAATCTATTTTACTATGATGTACGGTCACGAGCATTAATATGTGTACACTTTGGTACCATGTCACTGTAAGTCTCACTAAATGTCAAATATGTTAGTACGACAGAATCCTAAAGTGAATACATTGTATTGCTCATGACTGTACAACATCTCTATGAACTTTACCAAAACGAGTTGACCTAAAAAATCCGAACGTACTGCTTATTTATCAAAGAATTTTCCCATACCAATTCTCGGTCATAATCATAAACTTGGAATTAATTCAATTATCTCATAGTGTATGGCTAGTGAATGTAGTGATAAAATTAACAGACAGTAATCTATTAGAGACAATTTATCATTGGGTGGGGCATAGACAGCGTAAAATTTTGATTGATCGCTCAAGAAATGACATGGTTGATGGGCTAAACATAGATACATAGAGTGGAGGTACGTTTGTATGAACTTATATATTAGAGTGCTAAAATAACTAAAATAAACGTCTTAATTCTAATTTGACTTATTATGTACATCAGTATAAGTCGAGTTACAGCCATAAACTCATCAAGTCGCTTCACTTATAACTTTGAACTTATATATTAGAGTGGAGGTTTGTATAAAGCAGGAAATATTGTTTTCATTCATTTCACTATATAGTAATAAACAGAGAACAATGGCACATCACTGCTCGCAATAGACATACTATTTTCAATCTACGTGAAAAAAATATGAAGTCTATTTTTACCCGGAATGAAAAAATTAAATCAATTAAGATTGTATTTAAAAAAAAATACATTTCTGTGGTCTTTACTGCCAGGCGACGTTTGTTGTATGTTAATTTTATTGACTGCGGTACTACATAAATGTTAACTAAGTCTCTCTCTCTCTCTCTTTATTTAAGAGCTGCGCTCTTGTCGGTGGAGTAATCGCCATTACTCGATAGATAGGGCGTGTAAAACGGTGGTTGCCCCAATCGCCTTCCTTTCCGCAGTACACCGAACAATTTCTCAATCGATGATGTTCTAGCTAGAGCTCTACCGGAATCCATTTCCTCGGCCTCCAACCAGTACTGATACCGCTGCTGGCCGGCATAACCAAGTACCACCAACTAACCAATTAATTAGTTATTATTAACCAACTATAATTGATTACGTGAGCGTGTTGTGCCTATTTAAAACTTGTTAAATCACGTTAATCAAACTTTAAATTGAATTATATGAGCAAAACTATCCAAATATTTATCACCACACCACCAATACCACAGGAGTAAAAGCTATGACGTTACATGAAGCCAATAGAGCACGGCAAAGTTTGTCGAAATACTTAAATATATTTAGATGGTACTAAAATAAACGTCTTAGTTCTAATTTGACTTATTATTTACATCAGTATAAGTCGAGTTACAGCCATAAACTCATCAAGTCGCCATGACCACGTCGCTGGCGACTAGACGCTTTGATAACGAAGCATTTTCAATATAAATTATTGGGCAACGTCGCCGGAGAGACGTGACCATGGCGTCTTGGCGAGTTATGTATGACCCTTACCTACGTATATATGTACTATACCACAGATTAGGTAATAGTTACTACGTAAACCTTATACTCCCACATACCCCCACCAGTATTAACATTTTGCAAACTTTTGTCAAGAAATTTAAAGATAGAAAGCGGGATTAGGTAATGGAATTTCATACACAATAATGGATTTTCATTTACTTTTTCTTCCCGCTTATTTGTAAATGTTGTACTTTTTTGCTCTTTCCGTGTAGTTGGAGTATAACGGCCTCCGTGGTCCAGTGCATGAGCGTTGTGCTCACGATCCGGAGGTCCCGGGTTCGAATCCCGGTGGGGACAAATCACAAAAAACAGTTTGTGATCCCTAGTTTGGTTAGGATATTGCAGACTGATCACCTGATTGTTCAAAAAGTAAGATGATCCGTGCTTCGGAAGGCACGTTAAGCCGTCGGTTCCGGTTATTACTTACTGATGTAAGTATGAATCATGTCAGGTCAGGGGCCTATGGCAGCTCAATAATAACCCTGACACCAAGGTTGATGGGGTTGGTAATCCACCTAACAACCCACACGATAGAAGAAGAAGTTGAAGTACTTATAAAGTTTAAAAATTTTGTGAACTTAAAAAGAGAAAATACATAGGTAGGTACTAACCTATAAGGTCACAGGATCAGGATAATCAATACGCATTTACCGTGTCGCTGAATCACTTTGCCGTATCTAATACAAGGCTTCGACCCATCAATAAAACATTTTCACTCACAGCATTTGCAATTTTAAAAAGGTTTTGTTTTGCAAACTAATCGGCGAGTGCGTAGTTCGACAAAACAAAACCTGTGGCAGTATGCTACGGATTAAAAACCCATCATATGTTAAGCCATTTCATGGCTATATTGTTGAATTGGAGAATTTCCTTCAATCTCAACAAATCTAGTTTTGTAATTTTCAACCAAAGTATCTAACTTTATAGCATAGGTAGTATTAAGCAGAACGACCACTTCAGTACTTTTAATGATTATTATGAATTTCAATATAAATAACATTTTACAATAGCCTCAATGAGCGGTAAGAATTAGATTTGTCAAAGTGCGTAAGCTAGAGGGTTAAAATAGCAACATCGAAGCATATGCATCGAGTATACTGGAGTATGCTCCATACCCCGTCCGTTTGATTGAAGGGAGACCTGTGCCTAGCAGTGGGACGTATATAGGCTATTTATGTGTGTGTGTATGGTATGCTGCTCCAATGCGGGTTGGAGGAGGTGTTTTTACGGCTAATAGCCGGGACCAACGGATTAACGTCACATCAAACCAATTTATTTAAAATAATAAAATAATAATAATAAAAAATAAAAATAAATTTTCTCCAGTATTTTACAATATCGAAATTGTGGACCTCCCAGTAAGCAATTTAATATGCTCGTGTTGGGAGTGACCACGCTGCTTCCGAGGGTTACAATATATAAATACTTAAACTTATTTAAGAAAGCAGTATTGCTAATGATATTTAATTTTGTTCGCATTGCACCGCTTAATTTTGTATGCGTAAATGTGAAATTGCAATATTGCTTTCTTAGATGAATTGCGTCGATGTGGCCATTTTAACCCCCCTGGCGCTGTGACGTTCATTAGCATAGTGATGTAACAGTCGAGATTATGTTGATCGATTCTGTTCTATTTAACATTAGGTAACCAGTTAGTCCCACTGAAATTTAGGCAAAGGCAGGACCATATTTATTTGACGTATCGCAAGCGCAAAATCTCTTCTAAAATCAACGATAATTCGCGTATTAACCCCGTGTCCACATTGTTTGTAGCTCTTTGGTGTGTTTAATGAAATTAGCAGTCATGGTAGTGAAATAGATTAAATCGGTCATTTTACACTAAGCCTATTGTAATGCGTGATGTGTGCATTATCATATTTAATCGTCGTATTGTGACAGAACTACTAACATTATGATTTTATTATGCCGTTGTAAAAGTTTACACTTTAAAAAAGTCTTTTTAGCTACATATGCCAGGAGACTTTTACAACGAATGTCGTTTTCAAGCGTCTTAGTTTTTGCAAGTGCATCTTTTGCACTCTTTGCATTAGAAAAGATAGATATGTTGAGGAATCGATTAAAAATCGATAATACATCCGAACATTATTTTAAAGATAAAAAAGTATTACTGCACTTTTAATTTATTCATAAACATTCATCTAAGTACTTTATATAATCGGACCTAGTGGAAATCGTATTAATGCTAGGGGAGATGATGATTATACTTGGACCGGACCTGTCAAATCTAAACGTTAAGTAAGCGGACCCTGTCAAAACGGGATAACTCTAGGGTGATGATGAGATGCTAATACACTTTATGATGATGATGATCTGATGATGAACATAAGTACAATATATAACAATATCCATAGCACCACTTACTGAACTTATTATCACTTATTGATAAATAACTTTTTTTTCATCGTTATTGTTAAGTAGATCTCGACTGATACATCACTATGCTAATAAACGTTACAACACTGGCTTATTATTAAAATAATTATAATCACTAATTTTAACGAACTCATCTTTACGTGGACAAATGTTGGCAACCTCAACATTGAATTAATATTTTTATTGAAATAAGAATATTAAATTTGTCGCTTCATTTCCGTTTTTTCTTGTGCTCCATTGAACTACTGTTTGTAAACATGAAACGAATTTAAAATCAATTATTATTGTTATTTTATTGTTATTTTAACGTCAACCAATTGTTATTTTAACGTCAACCAGACGTTTTCCTCTGACTTGCAATCCTCAGACAATCAGACCTCTGCAGCCATTAAGTATACCACATTTTTTTTATTTTTTTTTATTTGGGATAACAAACAGTTGCATATTATAATGTTACAAATTGTAATAGCTTAAAACAAAATTTAGCGCATGACCTATCGTCGTGGAAATCCTTGGTGGAGGCCTATGCCCAGCAGTGGGCGTCGTACGGCTGATGATGATGATGATGAAAGCGAAATTTACCTTAACATGCAACCAACTACATTATCCACAGCTTATGTATACAGTTTACATTTTTAGGATCTCGTTAAGATGCGTGCTGACAGTTATACGTAAATGTAGGTATACAATAAATCCTAGCAACAAAGGACTAAATCATGAACAAATTATAATATTACCATCTATTTTCTATACGACTTCAACCAGCCGGAGGAAGTATAAAGTGTACTCATTAAGTAAATTGCTTTTTACTTTTTTCTTTTTCCTTTTTACTCTAATGTTTATCAAAGCAATATTCGCTCCTTTGATCAAACTCACACGCTTACTAGGGAAGGGCTCGTATCTTCTTTCTAGTCACGTCGGTCATTAGTTTTATCATTACGAGCTTATGATAGTATGTGGCAAAGGATACGCCCATTCATTCTCTACATGATTTTCTCATTAGATGACTGAGCTCTACATAATGTATACTTACGAAATACTCCCGTGATTTGATAGTAATCAGTGCATTTTATTACGAAGTGGGAATGGCTGCACAGACGAACAAAAATAACGCATATGTTTTCCATCGGAGCAACCACAGTTAACGGACTTCGAGGATCAGAGGCTGTGCGCTGAGCTTACGATACTGGCCCTAGGTTCGAATCCCGGTGGAGACTTATCACAAATATGTTTGTTTTGACACATTGATAGGTTAGATTAGCATTAAGCTAAAAACAAATATTGCAAGCTGATCGCCTAATTGTTCAAGAGTAAAATGTTCCATGAACCGGACGGACGTTAAGCAGTTGGCCCCGGCAATTATTTAGGAAAGTATGTTGTTACATATAACAACTATTCAACCACCATAAACCATGAACCATGGTTCATAAACCATGTTAGGGGGCTCTGGTGGTTGAATAGTAAGCTATGTACTTCAATAACTTGTACTGTTTTTTAACAAATTACATGAATGTTACTATTTTAGAATCTGCATTAAATGGGAAAGTTTTCTCTGCATTAATTTGCTCAACATCATACCACAACAGGTAAAACTTAGCAAAAAAAAATTGCTGCCAAGTTTAAATTAAGTTAATCATTTTATAAAGCTGTATTAAATTATCATGAAGCAATCATTTATTAATAATACGAGACAAAATAAAACTCAATTGATGTTAAACATGTCACTTGGGAGTCAAAAATGTATAAAATAAACAGATTTATTTTAGGTTTTTTGAAATAATGACATTTTGTAAAGGCTATATATTTAAAAATAAATACATTTAGCTCATCTTATAGGACATTAGCCCCGCCATCTCCCATAGTAATTTGATTTACTCTTTCTGGGACACCCTGTATATGCATAATACTGGGAGTCTTTTTTATCACTGTACAAAATTTAGCATATATCTTTGACGAAAATGATTATATACGCATATTTTTGTTATAATCGTAAGTAGTGACAGTTATAGGTTACTTACTGTATACATAGATAATCTCAGAATACTCGAGAGGTTACACTTAACCACTTTGTCAAGATAACATAAAAATGTCCTTCATTATTTTCGAAACAAAAACAGCAAATATATCGAGACCCCATTTCTTTTACATCTTTATTCACCGCATATTCTATGAATACCAATGTACAATCAATTCCAAGCCTACACAGTAAGATCTTATGGTTACTTTATGCTTTCACAAGACACATACCGAAGGTAAACCGTTGTAACTAACCGATAGTACGTGTATTTGCAAATAGCAAAGGTTGTGTCATGTCCAACTCTAGAATCGTGATAAGCTTTGCATTTCGAATGTGTTTGCTTACTCATAAATAGTCCTGCATATTATGTTCAGTTACTGTGCAATTGAAATCCTATAAACGTGAACACAAATGCATATTTATGTGACAAAGTAATATTAGTATTGATGACAACTATAAAGTATGCGAACCTGGTTATTATCGGCTAGTTTTCGCCCGCGGCTGCATCTATGGCGGAGTGTAAGTTTATTATACAGCGTGTGAGTGACACTGTAACAAAAACTTCGGGGGATGATTCAGACTGTTATTCTGAGTAATATCAAGTGGAATTTTTATCGCGAAATTCGTGTTTAATTTTATGTTTTTAATTATTTTCAATTCCATACTAAGTATTGCATTAAAATAATTCACTTGATATTAACGATTAAAATATGAACCTTGAGCTGACTCATCTCACTTAGTATTTGTTACGATATCACTTTCACCCTAAGGGGTGTAAATTGTAAGCAATTACGTACATAGTCGTACGGGTACCTGTTAGTCATAACGTACCGAAAACCGTGATTTTGAGTTAATACCAAGTAGAAATTCTTGTTGTAAAATTCATGCAAAATTTTAGTGCCTTTGAAGTGATGTTCAGTTCCGCAATTTTTGTGACGGAAAATTCTACTTGATATTAACTCAGAATCATGAGCCGAAACATCTTCCTCGGTATTTGGTACGGTGTTATTAACACCCTGTACAGGTTACCGATCTCTTATCTAGATGAAGTATATCAGCACTGAAATACAGTTGTTATTTCTACCTATACTTTAGGTAAGACACCACAATTGGTAGTTTCTTAGATCAAAGATAAATTATGAAATTCTGATTACAAAATAAAGACAGATCTAAAGGTTATTTTTTCTATTTACTTAACTTATTTATGAATTTTAATAAAGAAAGGAATAAGTGAGACATTTGGTCACGTTTGTCTGTGACGTTACAGATTGCTTTTTCATACAAATTCCATGGTGATTTCGTGTTTTGACGTTTAGTAAAAAGTAACTGATTTAACTAGTTGAAAACTATCCTATTATTAGTATACTTACAACACAGACTAATGCAAATTCTCATCGATACTATAGAGCATATATTTTTTGATAGATACACCAAGCACGCACCAATTCAGAATGCATACGTCTATCTATATTAATGAATTTAGATTAAGCAAAAATATAAGCGAATGTCTAGCATCACTTTGGATTGTTTCTCCCAATATGTGCTGTTTGAATTATTTATCAACGTACAGACAGATATACTGTTATCGTATCGACGCAATGATGTCTCGTGTGCCTAAATGTCAGGAAATAAATAACTTTCAATGTTAAATACGTATACAGTAATGGCTTGGAAATAATCGAACATCAGTGTTTTGTTTGTAATATATAGAATACTGATTATAATTCATTATATATTCTGTCCGTATTTATGTTCCTTTTTGTGCTATGAAGTATTATTGTATTCTGTTCATATTATGATATCTGATTTACATTGTCTACATTGACTGTAGATAACACCCATACTTCTAAGCGGTGACGCATTGAAATAGCATCTATTAAACAATAAGCTATACTGGCGCCTGTAACGGTATTAAAATAACTAATATACTCTCAATGTTATTCACACATGCATACAAAAAATTAAACTCACACCTATTTCCCACCGGGGCAAACAGAGACTATAAAATTCAATTTGTTTTGGATGTCAGATGATGCCTATTTTTAGGCACCTAATAGTTAAATTAATAGTCATCATCATCATCAGCCCATTAACGTCCCCACTGCTGGGGCACGGGCCTTCTCTATGGATGGATAGGGAGCTCGGGCCTTAAACTATCACGCGGGCCCAGTGCGGATTGATGGTTATTAACGACTGCTAATGCAGCCGGGACCAATGGCTTAACGTGCCTTCCGAAGCACGGAGGAGCTCGAGATGAAATTTTTTTTTTGTGGTCACCCATCCTATGACCGGCCTTTGCGAAAGTTGCTTAACTTCAACAATCGCAGACCGAGCGCATTTACCGCTGCGCCACCGAGCTCCTCAAGATATTATCTATCTATCATTAATTTCGAACTTCTTAATGCAAGAGCAATGACGATAAAAACTAGAAGCTCAAATGTAGGCAGCAGCACTGTTGGTTGAGTGTTCCAAAATTTTAAAATTAATCGTAGATCTAAATTAATGTTTATGCTTATGCTTTAATTTAATTTTTGTGGTTGCATTTTTTTTCGTCGGCGTTCGTGAATATTCATTCGATTGATGAAACTGGAGGAAGCAAGAGCAAGGAAGTAAATATAATTCCCTAGTATCTGCTTACCCTAGTAGGACATAGTAGTGAGTTTATGTATGTTTAATGTATTTTAATAGCGCTCCTCATTTCTCCGGCCAAGTATTGTCTTGTTTTTTATTGCCATTATTATTGCCAAGTATTTGTCTGCGACAAATCTACAATAAGTCACGTCCAAAAAAAATTAGTAAAACATAAGTCTAACGTAACATACTTATAAATATCTATCAATGACTATGAGGGACTTTATAAAATACAATATAATAGCAGAAGCAAAATAATATAAAAATAATTGTTGCTCAATTTTTGGATCACATTATGTATAGAATTATGTTGCTACCTATATTGTTTCTGATTATTTGGTCGGAATAATAATGGGTGGAAGATGTCATTGTGCCTTGGTCATAGAATAAGGAATAATACAACCCTTGGTGTAATTAAAAGAGTCATCATTTATACCCAAAAACTATTTTTTTTGTTTTGGTTTTCCCCGAAGGGTAAGGCAAAGGGAACTATGCCCATACAGCCATGTCTTACGTATTTTTTTTCTTGATGATTAATGAAATGATGAAAGGTGATGATGATGAAACCTAAGCCCCCAACCTCGGAGTAGACTCCTACTCCGAACCCCAAACGAATTAACTCAAAAGTCCGCATAAACTTTCGAGTTATGAAGCGGCTTCCTGCCACGAAGCGAAAATAGGCAGATACACTTTGTTTATTGAATACTCCGATATAATAACACTCGCGAATGTCTTCCGACTAACTTAATGCAATCATTAACCACAAAACACCACTTCGTATTAATTATTTAGATTATTCAATGAAGAAAGCAACTGTCCCGTTCCCGTTTCCCGCCAAAAAGCCTACCCAAAAACAAACATCAAAGATGAATATGTCTGTTGTCTATGAACAACGAAGGTGAAACGAAGGAAAATCTGTATAGCGCCATGTATATTGTATTTGAGGAACATAGCCTCGAAAGTCCCTCAATGACGTGGGAATCTGTTTGTCTAAAGTTCATTTAAATGAAAATACTTATGTTAATTAAAATTTAAAATTAAAAAAAGGCCCCCGACCAGAAAAAAGTACGCTAACAGCAGACCAGCTCAGTGGTTCCAGAAGACATTAGTGTTTCAAATGTCAGATCCCACATATGCTTGCAAGCAAACTTAGCGTGTAACATTCCTATCACACCTAACAAACGACCTGATGACCTTGAAGAACTGAGAAGAGTTTTTGTATTTGTATTTGTAAGAACTGAACCGATTTCCACCAAACATAGCTAAAAACCCTCTCGACTGATATACTTTTCAAACATAAAAAAACCCATCAAAATCAGATCATCCGTTTAGGAGCTACGATGCCACAGACAGACACATACACATTTACATACACACACAGACACGTCAAACTTATAACGTCTTTTTTGCGTCGGTGGTTAAAAAGATTGTGATTGAATTGTTTAGTGTCCCAGATTCTATTGCCACCATTCGGTTGCTTACTACTAGGTATTATACGCAATGCTACCAAATCACAGATGACATCCATTCCTAAGTACATACAAGGTAATCCTCTGATCGCGCATATTGACAGTCTATTTGTATCGGACGTGGATTGATGATCGCTTACCAGGTCAATTTGAATTAATACGATCGAATGTTAATAATGTGTTCTTTTTTTTGACGTGACTTATTGTAGATTTGCCGCAGATGGCATTAAAGTCTTCATAATTAAGTCTGTTTAAAAAAATACTTAAAAGATACCTTTTAGAATCGTGTCCTGGCTAATTCTTGCCAGTAATTGTTAATTTTGTTTTTATAGTGACACACTATAGTATTGTGATATACTTATATAATATTACTTTTAGATATAAGAACATGTTAGAGACTTTCCTGCAGACAAACTGTAATAACATTTATGAAATTAATAAAAAGTAAACATTTAACGGTACATAATGACCTATTACGACTTATCGTTTTATCATATTCTCATTTAGGTACCCAAGTATAATACTAGTATGATGATCTGCAGCCATTAATTACTTACAGGCTATTTGCTTACTCGCAACTGCTCTAATAGTTGAGCTTACGTACGTTGAGTGTTTACATATTCAATGACTTGCGGTTAGCCTGAGGGCACATGAGGCGACTGGTTGAGTTTTGTACCTACTACGTATTAAAGGGACGTGTATGGACCCCGTATTACGCTCTGAGCAGATGTTTACGCCCAACTGTATTTTAAGTTGTTAAGATTTAATTGTTTATGTGGTTACGTCGTCCTGGTAGGTACTATGTTGTTATTAAGTACCTTTGGCGGCTCAATAACAACCCTGACACCAGGGTTGATGGGTTTGGTAATTCACCTCACAACCCACACGATAGAAGAGGAGATTAAGTACCTATATGTATACAATGTGCCAGACGACGCCGCAAAAAGATCTCAGATAGTTTTTACATTTCCTTTATTTTATATAATTTCGTATATTGTAGATAGGTTTACTTCCTGTTTTTATAGTTATAGATGTAGTCTCTAAGATTGTCGTTTAAAAATACTAAAAAGAATACTTTGTTGCTAATCTAAACTAGCCTACAAGATCTTTCTTCTCTTCTCATTATTCTCAGTCTTCATTTCTTATTATTTTTGTGTGCGTAGCGCCTGGCGTATAAGTCGCAGCAAAACTTAAACCTATGCCGATTTTCGAATAAAGATTATCTTTTGGATTTTGAATTCTTAAGGAAGATGACCTTAAATATCATTTAATTACTTACCCAGAAAAAATTTATTATATTCGTTTTGCCCCACAATATACATTTTTATTAGTTAAACTTTTGGTTTTCATTCCAGTCTATCAAAGGCCAATTCCTTGACTTCCCTATAAGACACGACGTTAACCTTTTCTTTAATCTGTTCCATGTAAGCTCTTCTTGGTCTTCCCCTTCCTCTCTTTCCTTCTAGCTTTCCTTCTATGAAGCTACACCGACAAGAGCGTGGCTCTTAAATTGATGATGATGAAACTTTTGGTTGCGGCTATCAGCTCAAACACCACCAACCCTTATTGAAGGAGCATGGTGGAACATGCTTCATACCACCGCCGGTTGAACGAGGGGACGCCTGTACCCAGTGGAACGTATAAGGCTGTTCATGTTGTATGTTTATGTGTTTAGTTCTGCAATAAAACTCTTTTTATTGCACTCAATGAGTCACTGCCTTTATAGTCGAGTGCAGTTTTTTTATTTTTTTTTTTTTTTTTTTTTTTTTTTTTTTTTTTTTTTTTGACGTGACTTATTGTAGATTTGCCGCAGATGGCATTAACTACTTGGCCGGACAAATGGGGAGCGCTGAAGGCTCTCACCCGGTACAACGTTTAAGACAACAGGCCTGAGGGTGCCCAGTTGGGCGCGAACCTCGGCTCAGGGCGTCGTCTGAGAGGAAAAATATTTGAAAGAATTAATCGACCCTAGTGGGTCGATAGCTATAAGCGCTGAATGAGGGAAATCGTCGACCACGCCGGCGGGGTCGGTATCGGGGTCCTGAAGTGTTTGGTGTCGCGAGCTGATTGGCTGCCTCTATGGCTAGAGTAATCGGGTCGTCGGGATCGTATATTACGTCCTTCGGACGCCGATACTTTTCAGTACCGTCCCTAAGCGGGATGTATTCGGAAGCCGCAACTACCAGGGGATTTGGGTGGTGCGGAGCAGAATCGAAAAAACGTTTGGAAGCTAATTTGAGCCATTGGGCAATGGTTGGCAGACCTAGGTCAATGTGCAGATTTTCATTGCGAAGGAACCACGGAGCTCCCGTGGCTTTCCGCATGAAACGATTTTGTATTACCTGTAGACGGTGGATTTGAGAGGGACTCGCATGAGCGAAAACTACCCCTGCATAGGTCATGATCGGACGGATGCAAGTCGTGTAGATTTTCACCTTATTCCTAAGGGACAATTTACTTCGCTTGTTAAGAAGACAGTGAAGACGGCCCATTACAAACGCGGCGCGATCGCGCACACGTTTGATATGGGCCTTGAAAGTAAGACGTCTATCTAAGACTACGCCGAGATATTTGACTTGCTCCTCCCAAGGGATCGGCTTGCCAAACATCTTAATGATTTTAAGTTGACGGCGTGACCGTGGCGTGTTATAATAGCCCTTTGAAAAGTACACCGCTGCACTTTTCTCCGGGTTTACCTCGATTCTCCATTTGCGAAACCACTTGCCCAAGGCATTGGCCGCGCGTTGGAGGATTCCGGTCATCATAACTCGACCACGGCACGAAGAATAGATGGCTGTATCATCCGCAAATAAAGCTAATTCGGTATTAGGGGATTTGGGAATGTCACTAGTATACAATGAAAATAGTAAAGGGGAGAGGACGGAGCCTTGTGGGACTCCGGCATGTATTGGGTGCGGTGACGAGAGCGTCCCTTCTACGCGGTAGCGAAAGGTTCGATTTGAGAGGAAGTCTCGTATGATGTGCACGAGACGGTCTGGCACTCCCAGTGAATAAAGCTTGTAGATCAAGCCGTTGTGCCAGACTTTATCGAACGCTTTCGCCACATCGAAGAAGAGCGCTCCCGTAGCGACAGGTTTTTTTAAGTTTAATCTACTGGAGATATGTTCAACAATACGGTGCACTTGTTGAACGCAGGAGTGTTTGGTTCTAAAACCAAACTGCTCTGGTGGAATAAGACTATTGGATTCGGCGTAGTCCCGTAATCTAGCAAATATGAGCCGCTCATAAATCTTCCCCATGGTATTGAGGAGACTTATAGGGCGGTAACTGGAAGGTTCGTTTTTAGGTTTCCCAGGCTTTGGTATACCAATTACAATTGCTTCTTTCCACTGCTGTGGAAAGACGCAGTTGCTCATGGCGACGTTGAATATTGCCGTTAGTAAGCAGATGAGGGGAGCACCGAAGTTTTTAAGGACACGATTCGTGATACCGTCTGAGCCAGGGGCTTTTCGGGTATGAAATCTTTTGATGATACCTAGTACCTCTTCCTCAGTAACCTGTGGAAGAGGAGGATCGGTGGGAGGTACAGAAGCCCTACGCTGAACTTCAGAGTTCACCGTCGAGAGGTGCCTACGATCGATAGGGAGAGTACTGGGCGAACATTGGGCTTCGAGACTGTCGGCAAGGCATTCGGCTTTTTCGTCATCGTCAAAAGCGGGGGGTTGGTTAGGCCTATTGAGAGGAGGAGTAGGAACAACCGTATCCTTTTGAAGAGACCTAGACAGCTGCCAGATGGCCTGGTGGTGGGGCTCAATGCCGCTCAAAAGATTATCCCACCGATTCTGTCGCATGTCATTAATACGTTTTCTTACAGTATGCTGCAAGAGACGCAAATGACGGCGACATTCCTCGGTGCGATTGGAATCATATGCGCGGGTGGCTGCGTTTTTCTCCGTTAGCAGATCACGGATATCGGTAGGCAGTTTCCAGCGATGGTCTTCCATCTCCGGAACCTGTTTTGAACTTTCATTCAAAACCGACCTCACGTGATCCGTGAGGGAGTTAATAGCTGTCGAGGCCTCCTCTAAGGAGGCTATTTTTACTGGGATACTATCTAAGTATACTGAACTAGAAGACTGGAGGCCTTCGGCCACCTTCTCCCAGTCCAGTACTGTCTTAGGGGTTGCTGGATTATCAGGGGCGTCTAAACGGGAGCCTAGTTTTAATATAACAGGTCGGTGGTCGGATTGTAACTCGTGTAGTACTTCTATAGAACATAAACGTAAGTTTATATTCTTTAGAAGCGCCAAGTCGAGTATTTCTGGTCTGTGGTTCAAGTCAGGGGGATATCTAGTGGGCTGCAATGGTGTTATTATATCATAATAGAGGGGCTCGGCTAGAGTCGAGTGCAGTGACGATGTTCCAATTGCATCGTAAACAGGACATTACTCCATCCATTACAGGACTGATGCATGCGTTTCCTTTGCCACACCTCCCATTATTCCAGGGCGGAAGCACTTTAATTATATCACCCGATAAAGATTAAAATCGATTGATACGTGTCTAAGTAAGTTTCTGAGAGGTATCGATATGCTTGAAGTACCTATTGGTAAACTACTCGATGTAATTGGAAACTATATTCTACGCAAACCATTTTCTGTGGAACTACACAATGGAAGAAAGAAATAATAACAAATATAACTCACCAGAAATCACATGTATTTAGTGAATAACCTATACAGTTTGTTACTGACACCGTAACGAAATCTTCGAGGGATAATTCAGACCACGATTCCAAGTCGATATCAAGTATAGAATTGAAAATATTTTTTAAAACCAACAAAAATATCATGTTTTGCGACGGATATGAACTGATTATTATAAGCTGTATCATCCCCCTCAGTATTCGGAGCGGTGTCAATAACACTGTATAGTATTTATATACAAGATGAATCCGTATAACACATTAAATATAATAATATAATATCTATACCTCCTCCGACACAGCCTCCGTAGTTGACAGCCTCCGTGGTCTAGTGGTTAGAGCGTTAGGCTCACGATCTGGAGGTCCGGGTTCGATTCCCGATGGGGACATTGTCGAAATCACTTTGTGAGACTGTCCTTTGTTTGGTAAGGACTTTTCAGGCTTGAATCACCTGATTGTCCGAAAAAGTAAGATGATTCCGTGCTTCGGAGGGCACGTTAAGCCGTTGGTCCCGGCTATTAGCCGTAAAAACACCTCCACCAACCCGCAGTGGAGCAGCGTGGTGGAGTATGCTCCATACCCCCTCCGGTTGATTGAGGGGAGGCCTGTACCCAGCAGTGGGACGTATATAGGCAGTTTATGTTATATCTATACCATAGAATAAGGAATAATACTACGTATAGAATGGCAACTCTCCGCTCCCCACCAGCGTCTGAGCTAGAACCTAAGCTCACCCCCCTCGAACACAGTTTAGACTTAAATCGTATATGGCGCCAGACGTCACACACACAGATGCGCGTGTATGATAACGTCAATGTGTGGTGTCTGTGTAAAACGAGGTTCTTTGTATGAAGTGTCCGCGGTGTGTCTATACTTCGAGAATAAATATTACGGTAGACTATTTCAAGCCTTTGCAATTCCATATTGTAGGTACCTATAATAAAATATTCTCATCCAAAATCCCTACTACCCCATAACGCTCATAACGTCACAAAACATTCCGGGGTTTTTATGTGTTGAAATAAATGTGATACAGTGGCACACCCGAATACTTCGTACAAAAATTATACCTACTCTTACAGTAACAACAGTTGTACATTGTAGATTTGCCGCAGATGGCATTAACTACTTGGCCGGACAAATGAGGAGCGCTGAAGGCTCTCACCCGGTACAACGTTTAAAACAACAGGCCTGAGGGTACCCAGGGCGCGAACCTCGGCTCAGGGCGTCGTCAGAGAGGAAAAATATTTGAAAGAATTATCGGCCCTAGTGGGTCGATAGCGATAAGCGCTGATTGAGGGAAATCGTCGACCACGCCGGCGGGGTCGGTATCGGGGTTCTAAGGTGTTTGGTGTCGCGAGCTGATTGGCTGCCTCTTTGGCTAAAGTAATCGGGTCGTCGGGATCGTATATTACGCCCTTCGGACGCCGATACTTTTCAGTACCGTCCCTAAGCGGGATGTATTCGGAAGCTGCAAATACCAGGGGATTTGAGCAATTGGGTAAAGGTTGGCAGACCCAGGTCAATGTGCAGATTTTCATTGCGAAGGAATATAATAATATATCATAGTGATGTGCCGTTCCCGGTAATGTTCCCAAAGTGTAAAAACCCGTGTGTTCTCGTAGTAAAAACTTTTTAATAGTAATTACTCAGAGTACTCAGTCACTGGCTGTATTTCTTTTTATTTTTTTTTCTTGTACTCTTATCTCAACTGCCTAAATATTGGATAATAAAGCTTCTTTTACATTTGCGCCTTTTACTCTACCAAAGTGGGAATATTCCCAGTATTACCTAAAAAGGCGCAAATGTAAAGAAAAGCGGAAAAGGCACTTTATACATGTAACAGTGGTATAGTGACAAGTTACCATCCCGTCGCGTATGAAATATCCATCATTTTAGAGTGGCATTAGAATGACATACGACCCGTATTCGACCCCAACGATATAGGTATAAAGGGTAATAACGTTATGGAGTGAAATTTTCGTAGAAAAGGATTATTTTTGTTTTTGGAGTCGCTAAGTCGCTTTTGAACTCAAAATTTCTGACTCGGACGGAAACAATTCTGACTTGAACCCGCAGCCCTTGACAAACCGGGACGATCATGTTAACCATTATACACCACCGGTTCCGCCTCCTGTTCATTTCTTCTATTTAATGCACGGGTAAGTGCTATAAAAAAAAATCATCAAAATGTAATTATGTGACTGGAAATGTTTATGGATCGATAAGCAGCGTAGATAACGTGTAATAACTACACATAAATCATAATTTAAAATGAGCATTTTGACTCCGGACCTGGACCTCGTACTTGGACCCCGGACCTGGAGTTTGGAGAACGGGACAACGCTAGGGATAATAATATGACCTGGAACAATCTGTTAATCCACCCCACATGAAGACTGGCGAATCTCTTGACCACAATGGCAAGTCAATAAAATATGTTAGGAATATAGATGACATATAAAATGAACAGCATTATTATTACGTCCCGTTGCTGAGCATAGACCTCACATCAATCACCCGGATGCGCTATGGAGTATAAAATGATTATAGGCGTAGTCAGTAAGAAAGCTAACCTAAGCGAAAACAAAAATTTACCCATTTTAGGTGCAAAACTGCACCACGTTTTCTAGTCAATGTCGGTGATCAGGCATATTGACTAATGTTTTTGTTGCGTTATTAGTTAGGCAATGAAGCATCAGCAGTGATTGCAATATTAATAATGTAGCAGCATTAGCGAACATAGGTTGTGTCAAATTGGTCATTATTTGGTAATGACTAAATTGTTATTGATTTCAAACTGAATTTTAGCCGAGCACGCATTTGACTAAAACAGTTTGTGAAATAATATTATATGATATAAAGAGCTTTCATTTTACTGCACTAGCAATATATTGCAAGCATGGAATAATAATATAATATTCTCTTTAGTGACAATTTGACAACTTCCACCACTAGTATTTTTTTGACGTGACTTATTGTAGATTTGCCGCAAACGGCATTAATAACTTGGCCGAAAAAATGAGGAACACTGAGCTGAAGCGGTTTAAAATTTAGGACTATAGCCTTGAAGGTGCCCAGTTGGGAGCGAACCCCGGTTCAAAGCGTGTTTTATGGGCCAAATTTACCTCCGAATAGTCCCTAAACAAGGATAGACAGTTTGTGAAATATTGTATGATATAAATAGCTTTCATTATACTATACTAGCAATATATTGCAAGCTTGGAATAATAATATTAATTTGTCAACTTCCGCCACTATTTTTTTGACGTGACTTATTGTTGAAACGGCATTAATAACTTGGCCGAAAAAATGAGGAATACTAAGCTGACGCGGTATAAAATTTAAACAATCTGTAGTTGCTCAGTTGGGAGCGAACCTCGGTTCACAGCTTGTCTTATGAGGAAAGTTACCACCAATAGGTAGACTATAGGTAGAATATAGGGATAGACGCAGGCGCAGCTCGCTTAGGCAGAGATGGAGCGATAAAATCTCTTTTCTGTACAGTCCGCTGGAAGATGCACAGGATAAAGATTCGTGTTCGCTTCGTGGGTTCCCAGCGGTGGGACACGATAGGCTCAATAAGATAAGTATCTTTCAAAAAAAGTCAATATCCAATATATTCAATATTCTTTATTTGCATACTATGATGGTGTACAAGTTTGTAAGTTACATGTATGAGTTTCACATCATAGACCCTTTCGAGTCTACTGTACTTAAATAAAAAAAAAACATCATAATCATCATCAGCCCATTAACGTCCCCACTGCTGGGGCACGGGCCTTCCCTATGGATGGATAGGGAGATTGGGCCTTAAACCATCACGCGGGCCCAGTGCGGATTGATGGTTATTAACGACTGCTAATGCAGTCGGGACCAACGGCTTACCGTGCCTTCCGAAGCACGGAGGAGCTCGAGATGAAAACTTTATTTTTGTGGTCACCCATCCTATGATCGGCCTTTGCGAAAGTTGCTTAACTTCAACAATCGTGGACCGAGCGCGTTTACCACTGCGCCACCGAGCTCCTCAATAAAAAAATAGTATCATTAAATTGCCTCGCCTTTCACAGTTACATTTTAAACAAATTAACTTCTTACGATCGATACTTTGTTCACTCCAGCGACTTGTACCTACAAGTGTCGTTTACAAAGTATCTTTAAACGCCTCAAGATTAACTTGTCAACAACTTCTAAATAATTGCTCAGATTTGCTCAGCTAGAGCCCGTTCGACGATATTATTCAATCAATGTAAATTTATAGAGCTGCACAATCTTTTTGCGTCGAAGTGGTGATCAGGCGCAATAACTCCAGTCTATATCGAGAGGAACAATTTTGCTGTCAACGGAATCATAGTGCCGGAAGGTTGTATAAATAGTCTGCGAACTTATTATTAAGTATTGATTTATATACTTACCTTCCTTGTTTTTTTAGTCTTCTGAGATATAGATAATATTATAAAAGAGAGGATAGACGATAAAATAATTAGGTCGTTTTTGTCATTATAATCACATCATTTCCCAATCAATTGTCGAATAGGAGGAAAAATAAAAATGTAACAGTGAATAAGCATCACGAACTTCCCGATGTATTCTGGATACCTATGCTTATATAAAATCAAATCAATTATATTTTATTACAGAACTAAATTTCAACAATCAGGCATAACTAATGAACACAGTACAATTTAGGCGGCCTTATTGCTTTAGAGCAGTTTCTTCCAGGCAATCACTACCAGGAAACAAACATTTACAAACAACTTGGATGCGATTTGCTTGAATATGATTTTGTTAATAATTGTTGTAATTCAGTTGAATAATAATATTAATTGTAAATATAATACACCACTGAATCGAGTCCGAGAACCAATTAGTGAATAACGTGGTAAATAATTATTAACAGTTTTAATAAATGCTATGTTCACGCCAACATCCCGCCACTCCGATAGTTCAGTTTTTCGTCATTAAATGATGGATGCTGATATGTAAATGAAAATTGAAAAAGTGATATGCGATGTGAATGCAAGATCGACAATCATTGTTCTGCCGTAGGCATATTCAATGCACACTGAAAGCAGGGAAATAAATTTGTCTACCGAACAAAGCGTTGGAAAACCCGTTATAAATCCGTCGTTGAATAGTTAAACAGTTCATACAAACTCAGAATAATGTTCTTCTAAAAAAAGTAACACTTACTATATCTGATGAATCAGAAAGTATTGAACTTTCATTTATTTATTTATTTATTGAGGATATCCAACAACTTATTAATTAACTAAGAATAATTAGAGTAAGTACAATGTTTCTTCGCCAATTACAGGATACCACAAATAAAACAAATTGTAGAACTTGATGAGAACAGTAACAAAACTAACGATACAATGCTAGGCTTAAAGTATATAAAAATATATATATTATAAAAAAAAACACATTATAAAAAAAAACTGGAAATGTTACAAAAAGATTGTTTATACAGTTAAACCTATATATTATAAACTATTGTCATTATAAGCAGGCACAGACTAAAATTGGTTTACGTGACCACAAATAAATATAAAAAATAAAAGATTATTTAAAAATAAATGATTATTTTAATAATTTTAACGTAGTTTAGTTAATTTAGTTCAATTAAATTCTATAATGAAATGACTTAGTTATTCATTTGTAAGTCACTTCACTTCACACCCCGGACACTTCATACAAAACACCTCGTTTTGCACAGACATTACACATTGACGTTATCGTGCATGCGCATCTGTATGTGACGTCTGACGTCCATTCGATTGAGGTCTAAAGTAAGACCGAGGGGGTGAGGCAAACTCAGCTAAGCCGCTGGTGGGGAGCGGAGAGTTGCGGTTCTATACTTAGTGTTATTCCTTTTAATAAGCCCTCAGTTAAACTCCCCTAAATCACTTTTCAACATATACATGTTTTATAGTGCCATCATTTTAAAGAAATACGTTCTTTATTGATTAAAATGATGATATACAGAGTGTCCCATTAGTTGGTGCTCTTAATAAATTAATTCCAACCATCGTAAAGGGACTGAATATCATGTTAAAGAACTGCCGACAAAATTGAGAGCCGGAATTTTTATGGCTTCCGGTGTGAGTGTTATGTCATTGAGCAATTCCGAAATCCCTTTTACTGTGGTGCTATCAAAATGATGGACGAGATGGGTGCAAATTACTATACTCAAAGGTGAATTAAAGTACTCAATTATAGTAAGTACTTAGTAACTTTTTTTGCGTATGTTAAGGCCCTAGCTCACTAGGACACCATGGTGTCGCATATTTTTTAAATTGTTTATTCTATTCTCTAAGGTTGCTTGGAAAAAAATCTTACTCAATCTTAAAAAAAATCTTAAAAAATTAGACATATAGCATATTGGGTCTTTCTTTGTTCCTTCTATATTTTTTATACCTCCACCAAGGGTTAAAAACTGAAGTCCGACAAACTGTTATCCGACAATACATAATTACGACATGACTTCGATACCCAACCCGCACTGAAACAGTGTGGTGGAGTACGCTCCGCACTCACTCCGGATAATTGAGAACTGAAACGTTTATAGGTTATATTATGTTGTGTATCTTTTATTATGTTAGTATAGTGTGTCCTTTCTGTTTAATAAAAATATTTGTTTTGTACTGTAAACTGTTCTTGTGTACAGAGATAAATCTTTCCTCAATAGGGAATCAAACCTTCTACGAGAATGTAAGCCTCGAAGTTGAAATATGTTACCTAAAAGTTGAAATGGGGTGACCTAAGTAGTTTAGTAACGATCCGAATGAAATAAGCTGGAGTCCCTCAAGCAGGGAAATTCGATTTTCTAGACCAAAGGGTCACTATAAAAAGATTTCGGACCAGAACGTTTTTCGCCTACAAAACAGACTGATCAGAATTTTATTACCTACTTATCTTTTGTATTTTATCGGAAAAATGTATCAAAACTATGTTCCTTTGTTTTGTTAAGTTACTACTAGCTTTTGTTTTTACTAATCCATAATAACTAATCTATAATGTGTCCTCTAACATGATGGACTAATGTTATGGGCGATAGGCTGATCCCTTATCACCATAAGGTTCATCATATCCATCTTTGGAATTCGTATCAACAGTGGCTGCAAGTTGTCTTTGATTACTTGTGGCTCTGCCCACCCCATTAGGGATTACGGGCGTGAGTTTATGTATGTATGTATGTAATCCATAATACTTAATAAAACTTTTCACGCCTAAATGCTTAACTGATGAGGGTGGTTTTAGATACTTTCCAGTGATGACCCTAAGGGTCCTATCTCACAAGGACACCATGCGGTTGCACCAACAGCGGGAAGATATTCGGGATTCGGTTGTCGGAAATAAATTAGTTGTGCAACCAGGTAAGGGATAGCTGAATTAATTTAGTTGGTGGCGCGACTGTGGTGTAGCCATCATGGTGTCCTAAAAGTAGCTACATTCTATTTCCCGCCGGGACAAGCAGAGACTATGGAATTCCATTTGCTTTGATCCTGACACACTTCCTCCACAAAAAAGTAAAAGTATAAAAGTAAGTAAAGTAGGTAATTGCAGCAATAATCAACTCTACAGTATCCACGTTTACAGTAGCTAAGTTAAACACGTCCCGTCTTGGTAACGGGCTCTATACATATACACGTCAACTTCGTATACCTAAATCCCAAACTTATCTCTTTCATTAAACAAGTTGTCCAACCTCCTTACAACGTTGTTAAACCTAATACAACCAAGTACTGAAAGTCCAAAGCACCCAAATTTCAGCATCTGCGGCCCCACTTCCTAATCCCATCAACGTCAAACTCAGAAATTGGGTCAGTTCCATCAAAAGCTACACTTGGCGACTCATAAATCATATAAAATTACTCTGTCTGTAAATAAACTAATGGGTTGCTCAGCGCTCACAAACGGACGGAACATAGCGTTATTGCCGTAAAAGGACTTTAAATTATGACGTTTGGAAAGCAAAAGTAAAAACTTTTATTTTATAACGGAATTCGCAATAATAAACATAAATTAAAAGACAATACTAAGTACTTCGTGACACAGAACCGGAAATATGTACTTACATATTCGTTTGTCTGTCTTGAATTCGACTCCAAGAAGTCTTTTCAAATATCTAAATGTCTACTTAGCCATTTTGATAAATATCAAAATGTCTACTTAGCCATTTTGATAAATATCAAAATGTTTACTTAGTAATTTTGATATTTGAATTCGGGCTTTATGACCGTAATCTAGATTTGACACTACTTTTCCCGACTAGAAAATTTAAACATGATATTAAATTTGTCTGTAAGCGCCCTTACATTATGTCTTCGCATGCTCATAAAACAGTCACGTATAATAGTAGGTAATTACATTCGTCAATGTTTTATTTGATAATTGGCGGTTATTGCTTTAAACAATATTTCACCGTAACCTTTAGATGGTGGTAGGTATTCAAATAACAGAGATTACCTATAATAAATATTATTTCAATTATGTAATTACTCCATGGCTAATATTACAATTTCTTGTTTTATAATATCTAACGTTATTATAATTGATTCTACTAAATACTAATCTCTGAAATATACCCCCAGAGTCAGAGGAAGAAGACGTTCGTTCTATATCGTTTATAATAACATTGGTGGTAATTCCTGTAGACACCATCTAATTTTAAGTTATACCTATCATATTCTTATCCGCCGAAAAAGGTAAGAGACGGTTAATCGACAAGCATACAATTTATGGAACACACGTCAATTTAGGGGAAAAATTAAAAAGTCCTCCCATTTTATACTGGGCAATAATCCGACAGAATTAAGTTGACAGCACACATCACGGGTTGCATATCAGCGAGATACCTATTATATTTTCCCTGGTTATTCATTAATTTTAAAATTATTAATTGTCGATCATCCGTCCCTTTCGTTTTCAGCGGATAAGAAAATGACGGGTATAACTTAAAATAAAATTAGGAGATATCTGCAGGAATCGGGGTAATTTAGTATATAAAAAAAATCGGATACGTTTTTGTATAATTGTTCGTCAGGGTTCCCAGTCTAATGCTTTGACACTAATTCACTCATTAGGAACATCTTGATATTAGAAATAATAAGTAAGCAACGAAAGAATAATATAGAGCTAATTAAAACAACATACCTACCTATACTTATTATTTAATAATTATGTTAATAGGGTTAACTCTGATTTGTGATTTCACGGTGAATAATAGAAAAACGAAGATAAAAAACAAAGTAAGTACTTAAATAAAATAGATGTAATTTAATTCGTTCGTCCAACTTCGATTCGAAAGAAAGTCACGTAGTCACGAAAACAAACATAAAAATAAGGAAGCATCTCAGAAAATAAATATCCTACCAACGCTTTATACCTACACAAATAAGTTCCAAAAATGATAGTGTAATAAGTATTTCTTCAATAACAACAATAACAGTTAAAAAAACCGAAATCGTTACGCTTAAGTAGATATGCATGTTAATAAAATATCAATTTTTCGCCGCGCTACATTGCAATTAAATAGAAATCAATTCCCAACGCGATTCAAATTAAGAACGATCCAATAAAGAGCGCGAACGGAACCGGAAGTCAGTAGGACCGGTTCCGAATTCGAGCCAAATTCGAAGCTTACCAATAGGAGGTAAAAAATTGTAATCATAAATTGATTTTCAAACTCAACGACGCGAGGAAGTTGGATAGACACAATGGTTCTTCAATACAATAAATTGAGACGTTACTGTTTAAGTGACAAATTTATTGTATTTCATTTTAGATCATCCATCAGAAGACAGGTGCTATTATTTCTGAAGCATTGAGGTTTGTCATCGACTTCGATCTTGTGTGCAATGTTAAAGTTCTTTTAGTGAATAACGCAAGTATTATAATGAATAATGACAAGTTATCTGTACTATTACCCCTTAACTTAGAGAGGAAAATGAGTCTTGTATAAAATAAGTAAGTAATTCGGTGCTATAGATGTGCTCATTGTAGTTTCGTATATTGTAAAACATAATAATGTACATTTAATGTACGCATTATCACTCTCCGGTATCTCCTAATGAGACGGGCCTTTGGCCATCAGGAGTTGTCTTTACAACTCCTCCTTGTCCATCATGTTAAAAAGGACACAGTCGTCATATACGTCGGTTTTATGCCCAGGAAAACAAGCAGCTGAACGTGTTCTATGGTTTTCATTCCCTCCCAGCCCAGCATAGATACACAAAGTAACTTCAAAGTTACCTTCAAGTGAAGTTCAGAACACATTTCATCACTTTTCTTCTTCAGCTTACTCCATTCTTGTCTATCAAAGGCTGCAAAGGTTCTTGTCTTTCACTTCTTTATAAGACACGACCTTCAGCTTCGTTTTAAACTGTTTCCTGTAAGCTCTTCTTGGTCTTCCCCTACCTCTTTTTCCTTGTAGCTTTCTTTCTATGACGTTATTAATAAATTCGTCATGTCTTATTAAGTGAAAACATTTATTACTCCAAAAATAATGTTTTTTTTTCTTACCTTTTTATCATTATAAAAATGACTTATAAGTACCGATTCAAGTTCCGATATAAAACTAATAGCAATTTTGTTTTACGAGGATGTTGTACAAGAGAACAACGGTCGTGACTACACGAGCATTACATCTATTCATAGCTTATCATGTTTTATGTGCTTTAACTAAAACCATCGGATAATGCATTATTTTACATTTCATGGGCTTTCTTTCTTTAAGACTCGTTTTATTACTGAACGATGAAGACCCTACTTTTAGTTCTCGCGTGTGAGTTTTGAGTGAGTTCTTGTTTATGATTTAATGTTCTATAATTGTTAATAAATGCTTGACCGTAATAAGAAAGTGGTACAACAAGACCATTAGGTACGAAAGAAGTATAATTATGGTATTCTAATAGGTACACAGTTTCAAAAAATACATATATTATAAAGACTTGTCATTAGGAGTTCTCAGGGCCTCAGCAAAATGAAAGTGAAAGTATAAAAATTATGTAAGTAATGATAATTTGCATAGTTTCCTTCGTTTAACCTTCTAATTTCATGGATAACATATAAATGAATAGTCTGATCAAAATAAAGAGAAGAAATATAGGTAGCAACTTAATTTTATGCATAATTTGATCCAAATATCAAGCCACAATTATTTTTATATATATGTTTCTACCATTACATTGTATTTTAGAATAATTATGTACCCGAGTAATGAGAATATTACTTTAAAGCTGTACAACGCCATCTACATTGTGAACGGTGAACGTAGCCTGGAAAATCCTCAGTATGATTGACACGTCAACCTAAGTCAATTCTATACAATTTTTATCACTGCCTTTTGTTTTTAAAGCACTAACCCGTGCTTAGGGTAACTCACAAAGATAAAATATAAATGTAAAAAAAGAACTGTCACGGGTGAGACTTGAACCCGCAGCCCTTGTCAAGCCGGGACGAGAGTGTTAACCATTACTCCACCCGGTCCTCCTTCTGTCCATGCAAAATTCTTTCGACTTACGTATCGTCATTAAGCCGATGTTGGCGCCATCTGTCTAGAATATTAAGTACTAAAATTACTTTAGAAAAGTGAAAAAAATTGATCACTGTAAATGACATCGGAATCGTTTGCAACTTGGCTAACTCCCTGGAGTTACCTACCTTAAAGTATATAATATTTTATCTCTCTCTGCTACCGACTATTGTAACGACGACATTGTGCTCCTCCATTTAAATTCATAATAAATTATCAGTAACCAGTGCGTGTCATTGAAGTAGTGCATTAGTGGACCCAAAACAGTACTACAATCCAATATAATTATACAAGTTCGGTGCACCTAGTATCGTACATACGATACTATTATTTTACTTGTTAACCATAGTGAAGTACAGGGAAGAACCTTTACCTTTCGAATGAGCATTAACCTCTTCACCATCCAAGCTTACTTATCCACACAACAACTTACACCCGTATCATGCACAAAGTCAAACCAGATCGCGTGAAAACTCATCGTAAACCCTTAGTACCACCGAAGCCCGATTAAGTTGCGTCCGACATTGTAAGATGTTATCTTTTGATTAAGGCCCTTGTAATAATAGAGTGTAGTTATTTATGGAAACTCAGCTAAAATTACTTGCATTCGGCTGCCCGCTTCCAGATGTTTGACTCGCCGTGATTTCGAACGCTATAATTTTCGTATTAACAAGGTGGCGAAAGAATTGCTGGTGTGAATAAGAAAGAAGGGTGGTAAGTCAGCTTTTTGAGTTATTTTATTTTTGTCATTTATAAAATACTAGCTTTTGCCCGCAGCTTTGCTCGCGTTTAATTCGGGGTAACTCGGTTTTCTATTTTTTATTTTATTTTTATTTTTCTAATGTACTAATTTTTAGCTTCCTACCTTGAAAACTTCCAAAAGTCCCATATAAAATTTCACCCCCTATTTGAAGGGGTTGGGGGCAGATATCAAAAAAAAAATATGCAGTTTTTTTGGTCACAAATAGTCCGCATTCCAATTTTTAGCTTTCAATCTTGAAAATTGCGAGTTGCTCGTAACAAACTTCCACCCCCCCCCATTAAAAGGAAGTGGGGGGTTAGAAAGAGACAAAGCTTATCTTAAAAAAAAACACGTCAATTCGTCGCTTCGTTTTGCCGTGTCAGACGGACAAACAAATAGTCACACTCATACAGTTTCCTATTTATAATATCAGTATGGATTTCAGCACCTATCAAAAGAATATTTCAATCGTTTGAGACTTTGCAGGGAGAGACATTGTATCTTAACAACAGTTTACAACTTTTAACTGTTTTGAAACAATATACTTATTTGCAGCTTGAACAAAAAAAAATATATATTCATATAAAACTTTTATAATAAGTACTCAATATCAACGGAACAAAGCAAATATACAAAGAAAACATACGGTCTACTTATTTATCAAAAGTTGAAGATGGCGGCTCGATGAGATTGCGGACTTTTCATTATACAGTTGTAGAAGTATTGAAGGGACGCCTTTGCCCAGCAGTGGCACATAGCTAGATAAAATACGAAAAGAAAAGAACTATACAGTTTTTAGTTAATAATAAGAAGAGGTATACTTTTATTAGATTATTAGAGGTATTAGCAACACAGACCTCCGTGGTCTCAAAATGTTCTCAGTAACAATGTTGAAGTCTACAGTAATAATAAGAAAGCAGAGGTTATGCTCGTTGCTTCACGCTCGAGACGTTTTAGTTCAATGACTTTGAGATAGATGGCATTACACGACTTTGTTGTTTGGCTGAACCCTTTACAATTTTCCAAATGATTATGCTTTGAGCACGTTTTTCATGGTGACTAAATAACAAATATAATTGCGTATAAGATTGCGTGTATGTATAGTTCTGTAAAGTTTAAGGGCGTTATTCTGTGTAATGGCTCTACTAAACTGAGCACGTTATATTAAGGGCCCAGGATGGTGTAAAAACTTTTCAGTATTTAAGCTTTAAAGCCTTTTTTGGAAGACAGTATCTTTTCTAACAGTATGGACAAATGTTGTGGGCGTTAGGCTGATTACTTGAGAATCTCAGGACTTCGTATCAACAGTGTTTGGGTAAAGAATTTGCATGGGTTCCCAGTTCGGCGAAAAGGCGGTACTTACGACCTACGTAGTTCTGTAGGTGTGCTCTTATTTGTAGTTCAAAATGATTACTAATCTTGTTCAATCTTAGTTTATTCTTATCTATAGCATTTTCTGTCGTGTTTATTTGTTCCAAGGTAAACATTTTGAGATCCTACTAAACGAGGGACAACGTAAAAGGAAAACCTTGGTTACTTTTTATTGTGGCTTGTGCACAAAATAAACGGTTCCTTAATAAATAAAACATTTCAGAATAAACATCTTCGTGACATTAAAGAGACTAAGTAGAGTAAATCTTGAGCATAACTGCGTTACGTTACGAGTATGATTTGTGACGCGTGACGGCAACCAGAGAGCAAAGCCATTTGGATTCGGCTCTGGGGAGCCAGTAAGACCGTGAAATTAGCAATTAGTTGTCACGTGTGAAGGCACCCGCCGGTTAAGTTGGATCCTTCGAGTTCCCAAAGGACAAATTTAGGAAGAAAAATTTGTGCAGCCCCTAAATTAGTCTCACGAGCAATTTTAGGTTTATAAATGTATTAAACTTGTGCCACAATGAAACTTTTAAATTACTCCTGTTCGGAAATAACTCATTGGTAATGAGATAGAAATAACAATATTGATGAAATAATAATATTATATACATCAGGATCGTTACGTGAGTTTTTTTTTTATTTATTTTTTTATAATCCCTGCTTGTCCCAATGGGATATAGGTGTGAGTTTATGTATTTATTTGTACAGGGTTACACAACCTAAACCCACTTAAGCTTTATTATTTTTTAATTACTTACTTATACATTTATTGTTACAAACAATGATTTGATGTCATTAAACCCTAAGACACAGCCTATTAACCCACGTTTATGGCCAAGTGATCCAAGAGATTTTTTAAAGTCGAAATACCAATAGATCATATAGCACGACAGAAGATCTTATCGGCCGAAGTGCTAAACCCAGTTGGATAATCAACGGGTTACCCGGAGCAACCCAGGGGGCAATTAATTTTAATCTATCTTTACCTAATCGTCAAACTTCAGCGATTAACAGTCTATTCCAAACACTGATCCCGGTTGGGAGGAGACTCGATGATTTCGTGATTTAAGATCTCTTCAACTTTGTTTGAGAGATGTGGTGAAAGGTTTAGATTCAATTGAGTCCGATATGGATCTTCATTGAAACTTCTAGGAATTGCTTCTTCCACTCTCGTTTCAGAATAAATAAGTACCTTTTCTGATTCTTAACGACGTTCACGTCAATACTTTACGCTGCAACTGAAGTAACTTTTCTCATTATCTACTTTCGTAGAAACTAATTTAACAGCAGCTATTTTTGAATCAGGAGTTAACAATGTGATATTAGGCAGAGATGGTGAAGTCCTGAGATGGTTATGATAAACCATAAAGGGAACAGGTAACTACATACATCGCGTTTCACACATTAAAGATGCTCCATTATTTTTAAGACAAAAGAACTCCCCCTTTGCTTCGCCACAGTTGGATAATAACCTCTTAAATAAACTAAAATGGAAACCGTCAATATTAGTCATAGAATGCTTAGTCATAAACCAAGATAGAATATCCCTGGTAACCAAAAAAATCAGTTAACGTTTTATTATGTCTACGTTTAAGCACAAATGTTTTTTTGTCATATTTTTTTTATTTTTTCTGATTCTGAATACCTTCCTTTTTAAAATAATGCTACGTTATACGGAACGGCATTATGATTATTTTTGTAGACTGAGATATTCTCAAACCCCCAGCAACAAAATTTAAGTCCATTTTTGTCCACCACTACGTATATTTCACATACGAAATATCATAAAATCCGTAAGTACTTAATTGAATATTTCTTGTTAGACTTATACAATGGCAAGAGTCGTCGTTTAATGTGAAGTAGTAAAATTCTCCGGCGATCTCCCGTTCCATTTGGAAGAAAAAGTTTAATATTGTCACACGAGAACTCCCATGTATTTATTATTACAATCACGCTCGCGCTTCGAACGTGACGTTGAAGGCTTTTCCTCGGGCGAAAATAAACATGGCGAAGGGAAATAATATCGAATATCGAGAAAAACATGCTGGCATCAAGTGATCAAAGATGTTGCCTGTTACAAGACTTTGAATCCTGTAACACGTGATTTCCAGCGAATAATTTGGGTCATTGAGTCATTCTTAGTTTTTATTACGCGTGGAAGATTTTCCTCGAAATAAAAGTAAGACTCTTATAAAAGAGGATTCTGCTACCTATTACCATGTTGAATTAGGCTTAAAATTTATTTGAGCGAAATAATATAACATTTGATATGTCTATTTATTTCCTTTATTTATGATAAATATTGCTGCTTTTAAATAATACTTAAGTTGCTTTTTGGCAATAAAAAGATTAAGACAAAGTGACTTAGGAGTCGTTTTTAATTTCCTCTTCAAAAGAAAAAAGCGGTGGGCCGTATAACGGATATCGCTTAAATGGTTTTTAATTAAACCTTAAGCTTATCCTTTATAAATTGCTTTCCTGAACAAGCGTAGTTACAAAATAATATTGCTGTTTTAAACAAACTTTCCTAATAACGTCATGGACACCATTACACCGGTGCCAAGTACGTGACGGTTTTAGGGATTCTCAGGGGTAAAGGGTCAAGATCATGCAATTTTTCAAGTCAGACGAAGATAATTGTTTTTATGTTATGTTTACTTGAATATATTACGCCGTTTTTCTATTTAACATGTTCGCGTAAGCATCCCAATATGTCCCTACTATGCGCTAACGCACTTCTCTTCATACGAATTAGAGGACGATCGTACACGTCACGGTAACGTCGTGGCACATCATCGTGTATATAATGTTGTGTCCACAACCTTATTGTTGAATCCTGTATTGTAGAACAACGTCATAACGCTCGAGTATCCGACGTATAAAGACGTTCTGTCACGAAACATCGCTGTGACGTGTCGACGTGTAATGACTTTGCGCGTGTAAGTTAACTACCCTTTAATATAATGAGAGACTTGATTTCCGTTCCACACTTGCCCCGGTCCTGGTCTTCAGTAATGACAGCATTAACGCAAATGACAGGCAAAATTTGAAATTTCCTCGAATTTGTGGGACCCTGGCCACCGATCAAAATGAACTTTATAAGTTTTTAGGAATTTTAATAAAGTTACCTCCCAAATTTATCGTACCTGAGTCTACGATTTCCGTAAAAGATTAATTAATTCATTACACAAAGTTGCGTGGTAAGGGCTACCGTTCAATTTAAACTAAATGAGCCTTGTCGTAAATAATTATTTATTGCCATCATTAAGGATTATTAATGTTTACGATGCATATTAATTTTTACGAAAAATACTTCGGCGCTTCCATTGTTATTAAGTTGTATTTATGTAGAGTAATGAGTGGTACTTATTGTTGCAAAATGAGCGACTTCCAAGCTACGTTCCTCGAAAACAAATAGATGGTGCTGTTAAGATTTTCCTTCGTTTAACCTTCAAATTTCATAGATAACAGTAACAGACTTATGCTTCTTTTATTATAATTTTTTGGGTGTAAATGATGACCCTTTTTATTACACCCAGGCGCAATTATATCTTCCACCCATTATTATTGTAATCAAAATAAAGAGAAGCAATATAGGCAGCAACATAATTCTATACCGGTCTATTGGGAAACAAACATCAAGCAACAGTTATATTTTTTGTCAACACTTTTCAAATAAAATTTCGAACAACACTTACACCCGTATTCGTACGCAGAACCACATAATAGTCAGAAGACAAATGCAGTGCAGCCACACGCACAACACGAATTCAATTATTTTTTTATTAAAATTTGAATTTGGAACATTAAGAAATAGAAACCCTAAATACCCACTGCATAATGAGTTATGTTTATTCCTAATTCGAAAATCCTTACAAAATATTTTGTGAGGTGTTTATATTTTTTTGAGAAATGTATTCTTTGTGATTTTTTTGTTTATAGTGGAAGAGAGTGAATTATTTTGATAAATATATTTTTTAATGTTTACGAGCACATTTATTTATTTTAACACAACATTTATTTTATTTTGTACTTTTTTTCAAACCCTAAACAAATCGTACTAAGCCAACAAATCTTGGCTACGTCCAAACGTTTGTATCGCTATGTGAGTTCGATGTTGCCAATTTGTCTAGCTCCAGACCTTCTTTGCTTCGTCTTCCAAACTTGAGCCAGCATTCCGTCTGGGAATTTCTCTACACGTTATCTTGACATCTAACCACGTTGTTTCCTTCTACTTCATTAAGACAATTGTTTACCGATGTCTTGTTTCTGAACGCCATTTCGTTGTCTCCTTTAGTTTATTTCAGTATGTTGAGGAACAAAAAATACTAGCTTAATTTCGGGGTATCACGGTTCCCCTTTCCCAATGTACCAATTTGTAGTTGCCTACCTTGAAAACTGCGAAAAGTCTTCTTCTTTGAAGCGGGCATGTTTTAAAAAAAAAATGCACGACTTTTTTGTTAGTCACAAATAGTCATTATACAAATTTTTAGCTTTCTATCTAGAAAATTGCGAAGTGCTCAATTTATTGAAGTTTTAATGCGCATTTTAGGGAAATGGGGGGGGGGGGGGGGTTAGAAAGAGACAAAGAATAGCCTACGTCACTTTCCACTCCTTCGATCATCTCCACTTAAAAAATCACGTCAATGCGTCGCTCCGTTTTGCCGTGAAAATCAGACAAACAAACAGACAGACACACACATACACTTTTATAATATTGCGTGCAATCTATGATATGATAGAGTACTTATATCTAGCCGTAGAATAGTCTTTTTCTTATATATTATATACTTTAACTTAAAATATATTTATATAGTGAAAGTTTGACTTATAGTTCTGAAAACAGACATTCCGAATCGTATGCTCTGTCAGTATTTAATGTCTGTTATAATATCCGTTCAGGGATAGTGATTATAATTCCATACCAAACTCAAATGTGATTAGACAAAATTCTGTTGCGCTTTCAGCTCAAATATCTATCACCTCTATCTATATGCAATACACTTACAAAATCATCAACCAAAGCAAGATCACATGAAACAGTTTGGTGGTCGGAGGTAGTATAATATTCACCTACAGTTCTGCTAAACGTTAGTTTCTAGATGATTTACGGAGAGGCATCCCGCTAGAGCAAGTTCATTTCAGTAATGGCCGCTAGCGGACTTGTAAGACATTCATGAAATGTAGTTATGCTCTGAATATCGAGGGTTGAAAGGCAAATGGGTTTAAGCGACATTTTGGGCGAAATTGACTTATATATATATTCGGAATCAGCGATTTTTTCCGCGTCGACTGATCTTGGTTTCAGATCAATCGAAGCTACTTTTTGGCGCTTCAACCAATTAGCACTTTGGGTACATTTTTAAAAACCCGTGTTTTAACCGACAAAAAAATGCACAAAATTCTGGGCGGGTGGCATATCAGTCGTATTCCGGGATATGAGTCGGTCACATAAGCTGTTATGTCTTTTCATTTTCATGATTCGATGTCTGTTAAAGCGTTTTCCCTGACAGTGTTTTGTTATAGATAAGTCGGTTAAATCATTTGTCCTTAGACGAAACGAAAATAGATTTGGCGCTTAAATCTTTTTGCTTTAATCCAGATTTTATAAATATTGTCGCTTCAACCGTTTTGCCTTCGACAGTTTAAAAGTAAAATTGGCACTTGAGCTGTTTTGCCTTTACCGAAAATATTCATTGAATTTGACTTCAGCTATTTATGCTACATTTTTTTAAATTTTTTGTCGTATAAAACAACTATCATTTTCTTTTGAAAGGACTTAAAACGTTTTTCCAAAACAAAAAAGAAATAATGTTAACATTTCAGTCATCGCAATTTTGTATGAAACCTTGTGCCCGCATCACTTCAACATATCAAAATAAGTATGGGCAGGTCCTGGTTGGGCGGTTCACACAGCTAAAAATTACGATTGGGAAGACCGGGAGTGTGCGTGTCATCATGTCACCCAGCCGTATCCGTTGACGGTGACTTCTATTTGTGTCTATCCCAAGTCGTTGTTGTGGTAAATTTTGACGTGGCTAGCGGAACCGAACTTCGAATTGAAGATCTGGTCACATGGCATACAATCAAGCTGGCCAGCCGAGTTTACCGTGTAATTGTAGGAAGGTTTCCGTTGAGTTTTCCGTATTTGGCGTCTTGGACTAAGATTTTCGAGGACTATATCACGCGCTATTCCAGGTTCAGACACACTCATCCCAACTATCAGTTGGCATGTTGAAAGCCACATGGTTGCGCTTGAGTACGTCTTTGTACCGCAGGTATTGTCCACCTTGTTTACAGTTCCTTCTAGACACCTCGAAATAGAAAACCTTTCTGTCATCCATTCGCATGACGTGACCGCACCATCGTAGGTGATGTTTTATGATGAGAGCTTCTATTCCGAATATGCCAGAACGACGTAATACTTCTGTTATTGGAAAACCATCTTGCCGCTTTATGCGAAGGATGGACCTTAGACATTTAAAGTGTTACATATCAAGTACGCCGCTGAGACTTTGTACACTAATATTTTAAGTTTTCCAAACCGCACCTGTTATCCGGGCTGGCAACTCCGATGACTTTGGAGTCATTTCATATTTGAGAACCCAAATATTTTAATTTTGAAACTTCCTCCAGCTCAGCGCCCTTTAAAGCAACATTGGAAGAAGCTACATCCCCGGAGCATCCTCTGGATGGTTATTTTAAAAGGGTTTTGCACAAAACTATAAATATTATGGTGTGTGACTTAATTGAATCGGCCATTCTTCGGCAAGTTTGGTTAACTGACGCATAGATGTGAGACGTGAGAGATCAAAAATGATCTTATTCATTTTAGCCTTAATTTCAATTAAGCTATAAATAAAAATTCCACAGAGTATCCCACTTATGCGTGATACAGAAGCGATATATAAAGAAAATAGACTAGGAACCATGGCTCCATGTGTTATGACATAGCCTTGTTTCGCGCCGTAGGTAACGACGAATAGCTCTGAAAAGTTACTTCTAAATCAAACTGTCGTCATCATGTCGTCATGATATTGTCGTATCAGGATAAGTCATAACTTTTCAGGACAATCTGTTTTCTTTAAAGCAATCCACAAGCCGCGTGAAGCCTCACGCAGCACATAACAAAGGCCGATATTGTTCAAGCCTTTTGGCCTGAATCTGTTTAATAACAAAACCGTACCCCCATATCTCTGTCCGGACAAAATCATCATTGGGTTTCCGGAAGTACCTTTTCTGCATCACGGGATAGAATAACGTTAAGGCTAAAATTTAATATCGATCGCCATCGACTCGCAAAGAGGAAGAAGGCTAAAATCATTCCAGCAGCTGACTCCCATATCTTCAGGATGAGTTTGTAGAACCAGTTATTAATGTGTAGGCATATTATACAGTTCAGATGGTATTTTTGATGTGTTGGTATTCGTCATCCTTCTTAGCGCAGTAAGAAGTTCTTCAAAGGTCGGGGGTGCCGCTAGATCTTAAGCGAAACCCCCGACCTTGTTGTAACAAACTCGACCGATATGTTGTAACAAACAAGTCAGTGGTATTACTATTGGGATTTAAGACATCGTTAAAATGTGTCCAAAGCGCTGCTAATAAGTCTTTCTGATCAGTGAGGCGTTGGGTCTTTTCCTTGTTGTAGATTGAAACTCTCTCTAAGTTTGTGGCCGAAAACAGTCTTGAAGCTGTCGAAAATCTACCGGAACTGTATTGATAGGAATCATAGAGCATAAGCATAGAGCTGAATTTCACAAGCTTATTCCACCTGGCATTTGTTTTTGAGACATATGGTGACAGAAAAGCCCGCCTGTAGTTCCCCACGAGCTGATTTTCACGTTAGAACCATCACACCAATCTTAGTTTTGCGGTCTGTTTTACCAACCAATAACTCGGTAGAGCAGAGCACAGCTATAAAAATGCTCGGCAAAGGAACACCATCTATTTATTATTATTATCATCTATATTATCTCATCGACAGATGTGTCTGCTGCGATGTCCGACGTATCTCGGCTTTAAAAGCATGATCGAGTTCTGTTATTGTTTGTCAACTTCGACGGTATCTTATGGCCAGCTCGAAGTGGAGGTCTTAGGCGCAAATGTAACAGAAATTTTGATCAAACAAGTCGCTGATCTATCCACCCCTGGCCGCCTCTTAATATGAGAGCAATCAGTACTTCACTGCAGTCTGTCCTAGTACCGCGTACGATCTAGTAGGAGCCAGTGCCTGGAACTTGCATCCAGCCGTAGTCTTAAATTTTTCAGTAAATCGGAAACAGGTTGTGATAGTGAGATTAAACTCAGCACAGAGTATAAGCATATTAAGACTTTTTCAAAGCTATTTGTTTCTTTTATTGCCCGCATTCAGTTGGTGACAGTCATCTGTCATCAGCCATCATACGCGGTTTACCATATACTTAAAAAGTCGAATTAAGCATGTGTAACAATCTTTATGGTTATATTCTAGATCCTGTTTCTTAATGAAATCTATTTACTCATTATATCCGCCGTGATTTTTCCTAATATTGTAAGGTACAAATATCTGTAAATGCCTTGCCCGACTAAAATCTCTCCCAGGAAAAACGGCTTAAGGACCGACTTTATTTCCGATCTTACTAATATTTGGATTTCATACAATTGAAATTAGTAGCGGATGGTCACTTAAGATATTTTCCTTCCCTGTCATATAACCTTTTATGGAGGTTAAGCTGATTTGCCTCTAGTCTTCTTTTTTTAAGAAGTCGTTTAACTCATTTAGCTTTAGTCAAACTAATAAGTGAGAGGTCTCTTAAAGCATTTTGCTTTTAGCCAATATTTGGCTCTAGTGGATATCAACCGTTTTTCCTTCAACTGTAATTTAGTTCAATTGAGGCATTTTGTATTAAGCGACTTCTAAAATCTATAACTAATGTGTTTTTCGAACCAAATAAATACAGAATTGTGCAACGTTAAAATTTAAAATAATTCTTAGCAATTTGAACACTTTTGATTTAGTAGTTTTTTTTATATGAATTTTTTTCGAAAAAATAAAACTTTAAATGGCTCTCCTGTAAAGTTCACAAAATGTCGCTTAAACCCTTTTGCCTTTCAACCCTCGATATGTACCTTATTAGTTACGGCATTATTTCTACTCGACTACGGTGAAGCAAAAAGGAGGGTCAAGTAATTGACCGCTATGTACTTTAGGACTCTGTCGCACTAAAATATTGGACATTTAGTGAGACTTACAGTGCAATTAGTCAAAAAATATCATGTGACTGGTACCAAAGTGTATGCATATTGATGCTCGTGACCGTGCGTCTGTACCCACCTAACTTCTGAAACACCTATCAGAATGTGATTAATGAGGTGTAACTAAACACACAAACTACTATGCTGTCTTCTATGCTGTTCTGGGAGCAAATAAAAAACATAGAACACGTTCAGCTGCTTCTCTTCCCGGGCATGTCATAAAAACCGACAGAGGGATTGTGTCCTCTAACATGATGGACTAATGTTATGGGCGATAGGCTGATCCCTTATCACCATAAGGTTCATCATATCCATCTTTGGACTTCGTATCAACAGTGGCTGCAAGTTGTCTTTGATTACTTGTGGCTCTGCCCACCCCATTGGGGATTACGGGCGTGAGTTTATGTATGTATGTATGTAACTAAACACACAAACTCCTAGCCTTTAGGCTAGGTTAAATTCAATGTGACACCCTCTAAAGGTCTTAAACTGATGAAGAGAACATTTATATTAATTACAATTTCATATTTGTGTTTACTTTACTTGAACTCTAGAAATAAGCGCAACAATACAGTCAATGGTAGTAATATAGTAAAATACCCTTTTTGACAGAGGGATTGCGTCCTCTAACATGATGGACTAATGTTATGGGCGATAGGCTGATCCCTTATCACCATAAGGTTCATCATATCCATCTTAGGACTTCGTATCAACAGTGGCTGCAAGTTGTCTTTAATTACTTGTGGCTCTGCCCACCCCATTTGGGATTACGGGCGTGAGTTTATGTATGTATGTACCCTTTTTAAACTCCATTCGAATATTTTATGTTGGTGCAACTTTTGTAACTAAAGACCATCAATCATAGAGCCTGAACGTAGAAACAACATATTAAAGAATAGTCTATACCTACACACTCAATTTAGCAAATTAGAAAAGGACAATTAAATACAATGTTTTTTGTATAACAATTTTTTTTCGTCCACGTACACAACAAAAGCTTTTAACATTTCAAGTAACAAATACATTTTCAATAAAGAATCGAAACATTTCTGACAAAATATCTGAAACTGTTGTGAAAATAGCACCTTATTAAAGAATAGCTTGTAATATCACATTTTTCTCCGTTTAACCACGTTCGCTGGAATAGTTTGAAAGATAGCGTCCTCAGGAGTAAACACAGACTGGATATCAAAATAGACATCACATTTATCATTATTTTATTGCCAAATAAACTTGTAACCTACATAGCGAGGAAACGGTTTACTAACTAAATGTCAAAAGATATTGATCATTGTTTTAAGTTTACGCAGTTATTGTCATAATTACTAAAACACATAATAACGGGTTCTTACCGCGTTTAAAGCAGGGAGCAGGGGGAGCATTTTGTCATCCCGTGATCATGGCACTTGCAACAGTGTCGAAATATCGGGAGTCCCATATCCCTGCTTTAAACGCGGTAAGAACCCGTTATTATGTGTTTTAATTAAGATATATTGATCGTTATTGTTTCAAGATTATTTTGTGAGTTTTGTAAACACTATTACAAACATAAGATAAACAGCCTATATACGTCCCACTGCTGGGCACAGGCCTTCTTTCAATCAACCGGAGGGATTATGAAGCATACTCCACCATGTTGCTCAACCGCGGGTTGGTGGGGGTGTTTAGTGTGCTAGTAGCCGGGGCCAATGTCTTAACGTGTCTTTCGAAGCGCGGACATCTACTGTTGGCAACACCAACAAAAAAATATTATTTTTTATGATTGTGGCAATTTTAAGCTCTCTCTCTCTCTCTCTCTCTCTCTCTTCCTCTTCCTCCTTCAACGCCATCCCGATTGTAACATGTCGTGTGCAAGCAAATAAATATTTTTTTTTTATAATTTTCAACAACGTCTTTAACTACGAACAACCGCAGCCGCGAACACCTACTTTTACACAAAATTAAACTGATTACAAATTATGAGCTTATTATCGACAACCACAGTTTCACTTTGCTATGTGACATTTAAATGTCACATTTAGTAGCGTTATTGAAAATTCCGCGACGCAGACAAAAATATATCGGTGTGGCCCCATGCAGCGCGCGATATGTTGCCGCTCTGGTTTGTGACTAGTCTATGGAATAGTAGTCTATGGTAGTAACACATTTTGAACAAAGAAGGGGAAAACTGTGCAGTCTTTACGATACCACCGGGTTTTCACCTTGCCAATTTGTTCCGTTTCCTCTTGTTGCAGACAAGACCAGTATAAAGTTTATTGTTCGTGTCCGCTTTAGTTTATAAGTTTCTTACGTTCGGTAACACTGGTGGATACATTTTATCGCTTGCTTAGAGATTTTTTGGTTTATAAGCTTTTGTAGTTTTTTCTCTTCAGGGATACAACGTCTCGGAGAATTGCAATTGTTAAAAGCAAATAAATATTCACATTTAGATTCAGAATGATTCGTGGTCTGCGTCTCTGAAACAACAACGTAACATATCATCACGCCTGCATCGCCAAAGGGGTAGGCTGAGGTCAACAACATATGCACCCACTCTAGAAATTAGCACGATAAATATTCCACTGAGGACACGCATCAAACGGCCGGTAAGGATCCAATACATATTTTCATTTTTCATATTGTTTTTTTTTTATCACCATCTCCCTAGTGTTATCCCATTTTCACAGGGTTCGTGTTACCTAAACTGAAGATTCGACAGGTCTTGTTTTTTTACTGCGACTGTCTGTCAGACCTTCCAACTTGAAGGGATAATCCAGCCCAATACAGGTGCAACACATATCGAAAAAATAATTTTAATTATGGATTTATAATAATAATAAAAACACTTTATTGCACACAAATTCACAAAACATTTACAGGATAAACGTATTCTAAGGTGGGCAAAGGTGGCCTTATCGCTAAGAGCGATCTCTTCCAGACAACCTTCGGCAGAGGATATAGTACACTTGTACAGCTGCAGTGTAGCGCGCAAAAAAGTAAATAAAATAAGAGAAAAAATAAATAAATAAAATATAACATTATTATGAATTTTTTTTTTGATTTATTTATGGATTTATTTCCGCATTTTAATTATTAAACATGTAACAATAAGTGAGACTTCTGACTACATATAAATATTTATTCATTGCTTTGACTATGTACATTGATGACGTCATAATTAAAAAAAGGGGCTCATCTTGTTGTACCACCTATCAATCTAATAATAATATAAAACCTATGTAGGCGGTCTATTTTCCAACAAAAACCGCCTAGTAGGTAAGTGCATACATAAAGTCGTTTGTAGGTACAAACGACATACAATTAATTATAATATCGTCCGTCAATGCAATATGAACGTATTTGGCTCAACGAGATATTGTTTGTGTGTAAACCGTTTTTGCCAAATATACTGATGAGTTACCAGCTAACGGTGTTGTTTTCGAGTAAATTAGTTTATTATAGTGAGTAGGTACTTTGGAGCCGTGGTAACCCAGTTGGTAGAACGCCTGCCTCTCACTTTGAGATCGGAGGTTCGAATCCAGCACAGGCCTAAACCAATGATTGTCGAATTTGTTTTCGAATTCATGTTTGGATCGTAAATTATTATCACGTGCTCAGCGGTGATGGAAAACATCGTGAGGAAACCCACATTCTCAATGTACTAGGAATAGGTAACGATCGCAGTCACTTCACTTCGTCTAAGAATACGCAAAACCAATTAAATAAAACATTATAATATATAATGCTGTAATTATAAAGCAGGAGTGAGACAATTTCCTTGGTCCTTAATAAATAGTATGAAAAATACTACAGGTAATTACTTACAGTACAATTTGAGTGCATTACACGTTCAATCGAAAAACCACTTTACTAATTCACATTGAGTTTTACTTGAAAACGAATTATGTGAGTACGTTCCAGTAACATGATTGTTAAATTAAGCACAAAATTGGGCCAATGAATTAAACAGTAGAGAAGATAGACAGGTGGAAACGACAATGTAAGTGAATAAATTAAAATTTAATCACTTTGTGCTGGGCCACTATAAATACAATATTATTGGGTGTGATAACAAAATCTTTTGCTCTTTCAATTATCAGAATCAAAATAATTTATTCAACGTAATAATGGATAAACTTTTGTAGGTTAATGTAACATTTATGAATGTACAAAATTTCACAAGGTGTTATAGCTGAAAAGTGGTAGATACTTAAACATAAACAGCTTATATACGTCCCATTTCTGGGACAAGCTTCCCCTCAACTAGCCAGAGGCGGTATGGAGCATACTCCACCACGCTGCTGCACTGCGGGTTGGTGGAATTATACATTACAAGTTTTTTAACAACAAGAGGAACACATTCAAAATTAGGCACTTTAATATTTTAGATAATCATTAGTCTTAAAGTAAGTCGTTGGTCCCGGTTACTATTTACAGATGTAAGTACGTAGTCGATATTCGAGTCACGTCAGGGGCCTTTGGCGGCTCAATAGTAACCCTGACACCAGGTTTGATGAGGATGGTCATCCACCTTACAACCCATACCATAGAAGACGACTTAACAAAACCAGTAGTCAAATGCATTAGTGCATTAGTCACTCGTAATTCTAAAAGAACTTTTCAACCCAAATAAACTTGCTTGAAGATACAAAACTGTAACTACCGTACGTGTTCGTTAATGTATCACTAGTAACAACTAATACAGACGTGTAGGGTTGTAGGAGCTGGAGAAAATTAACTTTTTACTTGAGCGCCACATGGGCATGTCGGGAACAGTTTTTGTACGAAACTGTTCCGCTTTGTTCCCCCATGTCCTGGGATGTAAGTCCGTCCACTAGTTTTACTAGTGATGGGAAAACTATACGCATCCCCGGTTTTTGTTCGTATCTTATCCCTTTAACAAAACACAGTTGACTCGACCATTATAGACGGCGGCAGCATCTATCGACCGAACGACCTCCGTGGTCCAGTAGTTGAGCGTTGGGCTCACGATCCGGAGGTCCAGGGTTCGATTCCCGATGGAGACATATCACAAAAAATACTTTGTGGTCCCTAGTTTGGTTAGGACATTACAGGCTGATCTTCTGATTGTCCGAAAGTAAGATGATCCGTGTTCTGGAACGCACGTTAAGCCGTTGGTCTCGGTTACTATTTACTGATGTAAGTAAGTAATCATTACATGAGCCATGTCAGGGGCCTTTGGCGGCTCAATAATAACCCTGACACCAGAGGCCTGTTTAATAAAACTTACAATTGTAAATTACCATGAAAATTTGATGTACATTGCGGAGTGTGTGATCACGAATATTTTTCAGTTTCATATTAGCCACGTAATGAACACCAAATTGTCGTTGTAATTTACAATTGTAAGTTTTATTAAACAGGTCCCAGGGTTGAGGTTGGTACTCCAACTTAAAACCCACACGATAGAAAAAGAAGAAGCACCTATCACGTTGGTCTAACAGAAAGTTCGATGAGGTGTCGGTACTTAGTTCATCTTGCGATGGATGTACCTGTGACTACCTCATTGGGATATAGACGTAAGCTTATGTTCTCATTTTTCTTCTCCCTTTTTTGTCGTGTGAATTGTAACCTTGATAATGAACCTCACCAACCTTCGTATCAGAGTTATTTGAACAGCCAGAGGCTCCTTCGGTCACGTCACCTACTGAAAACGGAATTAATGCATTCTATTTTTAAGATTTTCTCCATCATACGTTTTTTTTACTTCCGAGTAAATCTAACTTCATGTTTACGTACATGCTGTAATGGGTCAAATTGTTTGCTGGTCGGTGTACTTAGCATTCTCCAGAGCTACCTACTTATGGTACCTATAAAATAAAAGCAAGAAAAGATGTAAGAATAGTTATTCTGAGTAAAAATCCCATAATAAATTATCCAGAAAAATAAAATAATATTTGAACTCAATAAGAATGAAACTGCTTCGGTTAGGCTTTAAGCAGCTATCCAAATAATTAAACCAAAGTTATTCAAAACGCCTCAAGCATTTACAGAGGTAAATATATAGCCGACTTACAAATATATAGATAGCAGAGAATTTGTTTGTACGAATGCGGAATGAAGAGAAGAAAATAGAATATTTTGGCAACAGATTTTACTACCTTTCGCATTTCATTGCGCTATATAAATAATAGCAAGCCTTCCGACTGGATTTATTAGTGAGATACTTTGATTGGATGGTATTAAATAATGTGCCAGAGAAAGAGCTTTGTTCAGTGCTGATCTAACATATAAAATTTTAATCAAGGTTTTCCGGAAATAACCTACACACATAGCAGACACGAACTAACCGAAAAGGCGGTTTCCTGACCATAGAAATACGCATCTAGCAAGCAACTCATATGTGTTGCTTAGCGGTGTTGCTACGTACATTTTCATATAACTTCAATGAGATGTTGCTAGTCGTAACCATTATTGCTGCGTCATGCATCACTGTGCTAAATCCGCGTAAATTTTGTTCAAATTCTGACTAAGATTGTGTTGCAATTAAATATTTTTCATCTATGCCTACAAACGCAACATTCGCAATAATGTTAGATTTTCAACAGCATTTCGCGTTTGTCTTCCTAAAATGTTGTCTATACATTACATCACTACCGTAACCGTACCCGAGTCATGTATCGACGTCGTCAGTTCCAAACTAACGAGAAAACTTTCCTTATAAAATCAGCGTATTGAATATTAACATGTTCTTTATTAGCCATAAAAAGTTTTTCAACCAGTAATGGGCATATTAATCAAAGAACCGCTTTAAATGAAGTTCTAGAAGCCTTTTGGAAGAAAGTTCACTAGTTATGGAACTGTCTTGGCTTAATTCCGTTACGGTACCTAGTTTACTAGTTGTGAATTTTCTGGGACACTTTACGCTTTGACTTTTTTAATTTTTAAATAAGATTTTAAATTAATAAAAATTTTACTTTTGCTCCAGACTTTTCGTGAACATTGTAGTGAAATCCTCTACGTACAATAAATAATTAACAGGATTTTTTGTTTTATAGTTCTGGCCCGTGCTTAGGGAAACTAACAAATTTGTGAATATGATTTACTATTTAGAGTTCCCCCACACTAGCATCTTTTGAGCGTCGTCGTCGTGCCAGCGTCCGCGCCACGTCGACGTCGCGGCGACGCGATGCCAACGCTGGCCGGCTGCCGAACGCATAGCGTGCGCAGCGCTGGCGTCGCGTAGCCACGGCTCATGTCGCGTACAACCAGTGTGAAAATGGATTCCGACGCAGAAACATTGCTGTTGATATTACTATTCTAAAAATTACGTAAACGGGAAAGGAAACAACGTCGTCAACATTCACGTCTCTTATAGGTACTTTTATAGAGGGTGTTAGTGACATCGTAACGAAAATTTTGGAAGATGACTCAGAACACGATTCTGAGTTGATATCAAGTTGAATTTCCTGTCAGAAAATTAATTAAAATTTTAGTGTTTTTCTTTTTTTCAGTCCCATTTCGTGTTTTAAGCTGCATAAAACCCGATTAAAAAATACAAATTATCAAAAACAATGTAAATCGAATGCTACTATACGCGTTGTTGAATTTATATTACAGCGCATCGAACAATTCCGACAAGAACACTAAATAATAATAATAATAAAAAGTGTTTATTTCTAGTTTTTTAAGAAACATTCACCACATACCTAACACACCTACATACGTATACCATTGTTTTTAGTACAACCAGGTACCTACTATTTTGTTTCGTTACGGTCTAACACCCTGTATTTATTATTACTATAATTACTTGTCATAAAATGGCAGGGTCTCACTCCCAAGATATGGGCAATTTATTTGATTATTCATGTAGGTCTATAGTTACTCTTGGAATTTGAGACATGTAAAATTATACTTAAAATTACGCAATTTTCATGCCACTTATATTTAAGCTCATTTGCAAAGACTTTACAAAGTCGTACCTACCAAACTGAGACATCTTTCTGTTAGCGATTAGCGAAAGTCCTTAATTAATACGACGTGATCCCTGGTTTCGTGGACAAGAGCGGCGGCGATGAGGTAACTTTTCTTTTTTTATTGTATGTTTACCTCAGTTGGCATTAACAAAAGCTGGACAAATGATGAGTGCTGACTCTCACCCGGTACAAAATTTAAGACAACAGGCCTAAGGGTGACCTGTGGACGCAAACCGCGACTCAAGTTATTTTTCAGTGTTATCAGTAAATTATCGCCTCGCCGTTAACGAGTCGTCCGGCAACGTGTCGTTTACCTGGACGCCTGACTATGTTGTCCTAATCGTCTTATACGTATATATATTAGGAATACATTCTATAACGCATCCTCAGCACCCGATTCAGTCATTGACCTAGTGAACCAACAAGAACACGGATAAATGATAAATATTTTTTTTGCAAACCTCAAGACCTGATTATGTTGGAGGCGGAAAAATACATGAATGATACATGTAGAAAATACAGTGGGTCGATGGTGATTACTTTTGGCAGTTTGTTGACCTCGAAGGGGCGAGTTTATTTTAGTAAATAAGTTTTTTTATCTTGGAAGAGATTTTCAGATATTTTAATGTTCAATTTAATCTTTAAAACGCGCTAATCGCTTGCATCTGAGTAACACCTTTATAAACGCTTATTAGCAAGACGTAATCTGATACGGTTTGATACAAGCAAAGGTAAACCCAAATCAACCTATAGGTAAGGTATAGGTAGGTAGGTAGTCTGACGTGAACAATAGCATATCTTGTGATACGAGACCTATCAAACGAGAATCTGCGAACTTATCGCAAAATTGCCTTTCATTAGTTTGAGATTGGGTAACTTTTGTAACTAGTGATGTTGTGAGACGTCTATATCAATTGACATGTGTTAATTACTTTGCAAATAATGTACACGAAAATGTAAATCAAAATCTATTAGTTATAAAATTTGAGAATTGTGGGTACCTGAATTTAGTTGGGTGTCCCAACGAACGCGGCCAAAACGTCGGCAAAACCAAATTAATAAGATAATTGGGTCGAGTACTAGGTTCAAGATAAACTATAAATATAAAATTATGAAATAAAGACAGACCTAAATGAAGACAGCTTATTTACGAATTTAAATCAAGAAAAACGTAATAGCAAGTCCGATATTTAATCACGTTTCTCTATGTCGTCACAGTGTGCTTTTTCATACAAATTCTACATTAATTCCGTGTTTTGACGTTTAGTAAAAAGTAAATTATTTGAGTAGTTGGAAACTAGCCTATTGTTTTTTAACTTATTTAACATTTAAACACGAAGGTATCGACCAGTTCAAAAAGTTTACTATGAATGTGTATTCTGTTTCAATTCATTTTGGAATCATGTCAATAAATATGATTTCTCCAAAGGGAAGGTGATTGTCTGAAACGTTCATAGAGTTATTATTATTGCGTATGGCAGACAAATATCCTGCTTGGATCAAATATCCAGCTTATGCTCCCTTAACCAAGTCTCTGCTGCATCCGTCACACAATGCAGCTCGGCTATACCACCTGGGAACCGGTGCAGAGGGCACTCGTTCACTATGTGAGATATGGTTTGGTCCGGGTGACCACATTCACAGTATGGTGACTCCTTTATGCCCCATTTACATAGGTGATGGTTTGACTTTCCATAGTCGGTCCTACACCGGTTCAGTCGTGTCCAGATTTTTCGCTTGGAGTCAAAGCCAGGGACCCTCCGCGAGGGATCCTGAATAAGGTCCGAATTTGTGCCGTCGAACATGTTCCACTCCAGCCTCCACGTATCTTCCACACTGAATTGACTTAATACGTAATAATGAAATCATTCAACAAGAACTTTGTGGGTTTTCAGTAACAAATTCTGTAACTAGTTAATACAAATCTAAACCACATTACAACAAATCACGCCTATTTAGGTTTCGATAATTACAGATCACATATATTATTCCACAACACTAAAACCCTAGCCATTCATTCGTCGAACATGGGATTAAAATATATCGCACCACAAATTGAGGTTCAATTCGACGCGCGTTAGGTAATCCATCTTTGTACAATTACAAAGATGGATAGCAGCATATACTAGCTCGCAAAACCAATGTTTTGCGAGCTAGTATATGCTGCGGGTTAAGTGATTGTTTGACGCTTTCGCAATTGAGATGCAGTGTGGGAAATCGTTTTTGGAAAACAAATCCCAGCTACTTTTAGGTTTATTTTTGAGTGGAAACAGAATACAATTACGATTTAATACGGTCTTTACGGCTATAGTGAATTACGTAGTTATACTACATCGTGTGGTGTTTGTATAACATGTATGGTGTGTTTCACTAACACAGTTTGGCTGGAGCATTACAGACGGCGATACGGCTCACCACTTATCACGTTGGTTAAACATAAAGCTCAGTCAGGTGTGGGGTAATGAGCAATATAATGTACCCACTTTAGAACTCTGTCTCACTAACATATTTGATATTTAGTGAAACTTACAGTTCAATTTGTCAAAAAAGTTAATGTGACATGGTACCAAAGTGTAGACATATTAATGCTCGTGACCGTACTTACATCATCTTGCAGTACACGCACCTCTGACTATCCCAATATAATAGGGATATAGTCATGAGCGTATGTTATGTGGGGGTTGAAGACCTAGGGGTTTAAAATGGCCACATCGAAGCAATTCATCTAAAAAAGCAATATTGCAATTTGACATTTGCCCATATAAAAAGTAAGTGCGCAATGCAAACAAATGTCGAAAAGCAATATTGCTGTTTTAAATAAATTGTTTCGATGTGGCCATTTTAACCCCCCTGCACGTCGATTAATGCAGCACCTCTCCTCTTGTAGATGAATATCGAGGTCTTGATAAAAAAGGGACTCACACATTATTAAAATTAGGTTGGCTCAGAAATTGTAAAACTAACCAGAAAATATAATAACGTACTTACTTATGAAAAGACCCGCGGCAGCACGTAGAGTTACACTTATACTTTTTAGTGATACTGACTGATTGGAAGCCAAGAAGATTTTTTTTTCCCGAAGGGCATGGCAAAGGGAACTATGCCCATACAGCCAAGTCTTATGTTTTTTTTCTTGGTGAAGATTAATGAAATGATGAAAGGTGATGACGATGAATAATGAAACCTAATCTCCCGCCCTCGGTACAAACTGCTACTACGAACCTCAAACGAATTAACTCAAAAGACCGCATAAACTTTCGAGTTATGAAGCGGCGTCTTAGCACGAAGCGAAAATAGATAGGTACACTTTGTTTATTGAATATTTCGATATAATAACACTATCGCGGATGTTTTCCGACTAACTTAATGCGATCATTAGCCCCAAAACACTACTTCGTATTAATTATTTAGATTATTCAATGAAGAAAGCAACCACGTCTTTCGCGTTCTTGCCAAAAAGCTCAAGCCAAAGAGAATTTTTTTTTACATTTTGAATTAAGAATGAATCCTAAAATATTACCCAGCCAGAATGTTATATTCTATGGAAGATGTCAACTAATAAGCTTGACACCGTTACGATGACAGCTGTTTAGTAAACAGAAAATAGCTTGTCAGAACAATATAAAATTGCCTTTATAATTCGAGAATTCACGCGATAGAGATGGAATAATGCGATAGAAAATTCCACTTGATATTAACTCAGAATAATGAGCTGAATCATCCCTCTCAGTATTTGTTACCATGTCACTTACACCCCATATGAGTACATACAGGTAGCCATACAAGTAGGTATGGGTGTTAGTGACACCGTAACGAGTACTGAGGGGGATGATTCAGACCATGATTCTGAGTTGATATCAAGTGGGTTTTCCTGTCGAAAAATTCATGTTATGCTAGTGTTTTTTTAATTATTTTCCGTTTCATATTTTTGCGACGGAAAATTCCACTTGATAACAACTCAGAATCATGGCCTGAATCATCCCTCAAAGTTTTCGTTACGATGTCACTAACACCCTGTTTATTATATTTTAGTTAAGGCAATTAATTGCAGGTAAAGGTATTACAGTTTTGTGATAAATATTAAATTACTTACTTACTTATATTATAAGTCAGTTTTAGTTCAGCATCCGCCTCTTAGTTCATCGCCTGAAACGGGAGTAAAAACCATTGCAAGAATTGCACTTATAATCGATTATCACCAATTTTCATAACGATCTCCGTAGTCCAGTGGTTGAGCATTGGGCTCACGATTCGGTGGTCCCGGGTTCGAATTTCGGCGGGGACATACCACAAAAAATCCGGTGGGGACATATCACGAATATCACTTTGTGATCCCTAGTTTGGTTAAGACATTACAGGCTGATCACCTGATTGTCCGTTAGTAAGATGACCGTATTTCGAAAGGCGCGTGAAGTTGTTGATCCCGGGCACTATTTACTGATGTAAGTAAGTAGTCGTTACATGAGGCGTGTTAACCCTTAACGGCTTTATAATGACACCAGAGTTGATAAGGTTGGTAAGCCACCTCACAACCCACACGAAAGAAGAAGACTCAGATGCTAGAAATAAACTCAAAAAAACAAATATCCACAAAATCGAATCAACACTCTAGCTTACTTATAAAATATGTAGAAGGTACCTCTATAACGCCATTTTCTTTACAACCTGAAAATGCGACACTTTATACGCGCATACTACGTGCGGAGCTTACATTTCGAAATAAAACAACTTTCACTGCCAAAAAGTTAGATCAAGGAAAAAATACATAATTGCAAATGCTTCGCAGGAACGATAGTCTGGAGACTACAGAGAAAGCTAAGGAGCCAGAAGAGGATAAAAAGCCAACAGTAATGTTTAATAAAATGTAGGTCAAAAATCCAAATGTAGACATGTTTTTGGTACAAAAAATACTGACTTACATAAGAGTTTCAGTGTTTCAGGGATATGGTGGACGGGCAAAGAAAGTAAGTAAATAATTAATACAGTGTGCATTGCGGCAGTGAATTCACTGTGCAATTGGTTGTGTGTGACTACAATTGTTGTTAGTTGTGATCATCACTAATTTAAGAGCCACGCTCTTATCGGTGTAGTATTCTCCATGCTACTCTTTTGGGGAAAAATAGGGCATTGGATTCGCTCCTGCCTTCCGCCCCGCAGTACTCTGTCTGACGCGAGTGGGATGGCGCCCTATTTCAAAGCCGTACTAGGATTTTAGTTTGGATAACCTTTTCAATTATCAAATAAGATTAAAGTTTGGTTTTGGGAGCTAAGTAAATATAGATTTAAGAGCAGCAAATGGAAACTAAGTAGATATATTTTCATCCACGTTTTAAACGGATTCTTCCAAGCCGAAGTCAAGGACTCCTTAAATTTCCGTCCACGCTCGCACAGTTACCTCGCCAACCGGAACGTTTTCAGCTCTCATACAAAACTCCATCCAAAACTTCGCTTTAGACATCTGCGTCCATATTCCGTTCAGCACCGTTGTTTGATCTACTAATTGTTTTGAATAATTTATTTCACTTGACAAGTAATTAAGAAGTTTGTTTAGGACTTCGTTCACGTTAATTTCTAAGGAATTATGCCAGTTAAGAACGTGATCAGGCGAAAGTTTTAATCCATTTAACTATGGCTGAATATGTATGGACCGAGTTTTGTTTGTTGCCTCCCTGATTAAATGGAACGGCCGAAAATTGCTGAAAATACAAATTACTGTGCGTAAAATAAAGTATGAAATTGAAGTAATAACTTTGCATTTATTCATTTTGAAACAAGATTTTGTACTGATTACTTAAAAATAATAATATCTTTTGTTATATTGGATAAATTTTCAGGGAAAAAAATATTACCTATATAAAATATTATATTAAAATTACGGTGAAATTTCTTCACCCACGTAAAAGATGCCTTCGGAAATGGGATTTTTTTTAAAACATCACAAATATTAAACAAACGCCTTACAAAAGCGGTAATCTATTTAAGTAATTTTATTTTGGATTCGCATAACCGAACTGTCATTCCTTGTGACGGCATATAAATGAAGCAACGGTGACTTGCGATTCAGAATGATGGATTTTTAAATGCTCGCGACACAGCAAAGGGTAATTTATGGACGCCCTTAAAACGCATTTTCGACCGTATACCTTCGAGGGGAAACATGAAAACAGTAGCGTTAAATAAAAACCGATCTGATAACTCTGGGGTCACAAATAATGAATGAACATTTATAAAGCTAAGACTTAAGAGTAGAATATCATGATTTATTTGACAAAAAACATGGGGAATTAAATAAACATATTTTGCTGTAAATGGGGGCCGATTTCAAACGGTTTATTCATTCATTTATTCATTCGAAATTCGAGTCTTACTTTATTAGTTAGATCTTTTGAAATTCAAAATTATCTCAAAAAGATAATCGTACGGATGATAGGAGAGAGCGCTTTATAAGGAACAAAGTCAAACCCATTAAATTTCCTCCTACGCTCGAACTTTGTGAAGTCACGGCACATAACTCATATTCCTGGACTCTTGCTAATATTTTCCTGTTAGAAAAATCTTTGGAATTTACCACACACATTTTTTTCTAAATACGTAATTGTTTTGCTTGAGCTTCTTAAAAGCCATCCAAATATAATAATAGAGTTTCAAACGCAACTCATAACAAGGGACTTTCTAGGTTATATTTTTAGGTTATAAAAATGATGTAGATGGCGCTATCCAGATTAAACGTGATAATTACGTACCTATTTTCTCATTACTTGGGTACATAATTATTCAAATATGTAATCTTATGGCAGAAGCATAAGTATATAAAAATAATTGTTGCTTGATATTTGGATCAGATTATGTATAGAATTATAATTGCTTCTCTTTATTTCGATCAGAATAATAAAGGGTGGAAGATATGTTTTGCAAAACAAAGATAAAAGATGTATATGTCTGTTGTCCATGAAATTAGAAGGTTAAACGAAGGCAACTTTGTACATAACTTTGTACCATTTTTTTTTTGAGAACGTAGCCTGGAAAGTGCCTCATTCTCAGTAATAGATAGTACTGAGATTGTCTACATGGGTACATTATGTGTTACCTAGTATGATTTTCACATTCGGATGATCACTAGGCTTGGTAATGTATATGTCGTGGCCAGACCTTAGAATTGATCATTTCGTGCGATGTGCCCGATTATTTCATGAAATGGTCAAATTTCCTCTCTTTCACGCGATGCTTTCCGGTCCTGTGCAAGTCTCGTCCATTGCTTACCCACATTCCCCACAATGTCAGCCGCCCATCGGGCTGGTGGTCTGCCTCGATATCGTATACCATCCCTTGGCCACTTGTATGTATATAAAACATTTTGAATACGCACACAATGACAACCGCGCCGCCGCCGATATCTCACTCGCCGATTGACCAGTGCGCGCGGTATACTCCCGCGAGCCACAAACATTTTATTATGTAATATATTACCTATGACGTCATAAATCCAGATGATCCATACAATCACCAATACAACTATGTTTTCAATTTTCATTATGATTTAATAAGATGAAAATCTTTTAAACTATTAAATTACGTAGGTTCTTTAAAAATACTGATAGAAATGAATTTTGTAAATAAAAATTGGATTACTTTGATTCATTTTAAATGGTAAACTATTAAATAAGATAAAACGTTAATATTAATTACGTTATTATTTATTGAACAATAAATAAAAATGTTTTATATTTTAAATATATTATTCATTAAAGATGAAAAAGTATGTAAATAGTAATAAACTATTACCTAATGCTGTTTAACGCGATGAATAAACAGTAGACTTATTCCAATTAAAATAATGTGATGTAATGTTCTAAACTCATGTTTGCCATCCCTATTGCAGAGCCACACGAGTCATGTTACATGACATCAAATGACAATAAAGAAAGAAGAAAAACAATTAAATAACTTCAGCGACATGCTCGCGATCAAATGTAAAAGGATATACATACGAGTACATATATTATAAACTCGCGTCCGTATGTATGGTTTGAATGGTCTATGGTTTTAGTAACTCTGACACCAGGATTGATGAGGTCGATTATAAATCTCACAACCCACACGAGAGAAGAAGAATGGTCTATCATGTTAAAAAGGCACAATCTGTATGACGGATATTACGACCCTGGAAAATAAGTCGCTGAAGAAATCTTATGTTTTTTTTCGCATAAAACGATGGTGCATGAAATGTTCTAAATCACTATCCATGAATGAAACTATTTTTATAAAATTGTCCGTCCTTCGAAAATTGTTTCACCGAGGCACGGGCAATACATCTGAATCGTGCCCCGGGAGACAGTAAAGTTCTATTAACCCGTCACTCGATCAGTACAAAAATCGCGAGGTCATACATAACCCGCACACCACATCCCTGCATGCACCCACTGCCGTATTTCCAGGCAGTAGTGGTCAAGCAGAAATACAAACAGTATGATAACCTGTTCTTCTTCTTAAAATTGCAATAGGTATTGTCTTCTTTTTTGTTCTAGAATTTTTCTGTTACGCAAACTAGCGACTTCATATATTTTTAGATATACTTACGCAAAATGTGGCTTGAGGTATCCGATCCCAATATCACTTTACCGTCAGATCGTGTTGGTTATTAGTAGTCGACAAGAAAACCCTGTGGATAATTCGTACGTGGCATTTGGTTGATGTAGGTACTTGATGCTTTCGCAGAATGCCAAGGGAAAGTCTTACGTGTATTTCTTCGCAACTCCAAATTTAAATTAGTGTGAAGTTCTACGAAAGTTTTAAGCTGTCTTATCTCAAAGGTTGCCTAGGGGCGACCTATAAAACCTTGCAGTCTGCAACGTGGGGCCATTTTCATGAAGTTACCAAACTGCTCTTATAGCACACCATCTGTCACAGTGACATAAGGCTTGGCACCGCACCAAATTACACCTACACCGAAACAAACCACTTTAATTCCTACCGCTACGACATAAGAGTTACTACAGGTGGAATTTATACCCTGCTGGACATTATTTGACAAACGAGTAAAAGGTGACTAGCAAATTTATCTGGATTTTTTTGCATCTCTGCCCCAGTTGACAAAGAGCGTTGCGATAAATTATGAAAGAGGAATGTTCGAGAATGTTCGGTATTTTTCGATTACGTTCGATGCTTCCGTTTTTGAAAGGTTAGCGAAGCGCAATGCTATTAGCAACACACTAGGTAGTTTTATCCGAAGCGATATAAAATTGTTCAGCTAATCTTTTTAGTTGCAAGGTTTAAAGTGAAGAATTTCAAAAATTCTAGTTGAAATAAAAGTAGTCGATAGCTAGCAAGTATTTTTTCTGACGTGCTGTGTGTGTGAGGAAAGATTTACTTACATTAGTTTATTAATGAACACTTTTAGTAAGCACCCTTTTTTTGACTGGACTTCGGACCAGGGCGTCTTCTGAGAAGAAGAATATTTGAAAGAATTAATCGACCCTAGCTCGATAGCGATAAGCGCTGAATGAGGGAAATCGTCGACCACGCCTGCGGTCCGGTATCTTGGTTCTGAAGTGTTTGGTGTCGCGAGATGATTGACGGCCTCTATGGCTAGAGTAATCGGGTCGTCGGGATCGTATATTACTTCCTTTGGACGCCGATACTTTTCAGTACCGTCCCTGAACGGGATGTATTCGGTAGCCGCAACTACCAGGGGATTTGGGTGGTGCGGAGCAGAATCGAAAAAAACGTTTTGAAGCTAATTTGAGCCATTGGGCAATGGTTGGCAGAGTTTAGTAGGTAACAAAAATAACCTTTCTTATGAAAAAAAATAATTGATATTTCGCAACATTAATTGTACAATTTGCATTTCATCCGAGATAACGTTTTATAAACTCTTCTGCTGTGTTAAATTTAATTACTAATTTGTAGATGCTATGTACACTGTAATTGTCATATATATAAGTCTTAATTTTAGTAATTGTATTACTTGTGAATGTTTTATATATATGATGTAGTTGTACTCAATAAATAAATAAATAAACAAACATGTTTATAAAAAAAAGTTTATTTCCGCATTTTTAATAGAATTCGACGAAAGGCACTAGATACTCAAATAAATCGTTTAAGATCTCGTGGCGTTCTTTTCACTCTGTAGAATTTAAAATTGCATAAAACACATTTTTTTACCTTCTTATTAAAAACTGGATATTTGGAGTTTGATGTTCAATAATATCAATGTTACTAGTTAATTGTTTATTATTGCAAACTATTGTTAGTTTTTCGCAAATTTGTGTCCGTTTAGGATTTACATGAGATTGTGAAATGTTGTCATAAAACTTCTACGTTCTAAATATAGGACTAACAACAAAGTTTCAAATGGCAATTAAACTAAAAGTGCTCAACCCTTCGTAAATTCAAAACATTGTCCTGTCCACACTATGAATATAAAACAAAGTATTTAATTAAAACCTACCACAGACCTGCAATATATACCACTGGATTGTCTATTTAGTGAAGATTCTTGTGCCAAATTTCCCACATTTTGGAAGGCTACTGCAGCAGAAGTAAGTACCTACCTAAAGTAAGTAGGTATTGTAGTAACGAGAGTCTCTGCAACAAAACCCACATAAAATAATCACCATTTCGGGTGCTGAACATTGTGTTTTAATTAAGAAAATGTTCTGAAATGTATTTTTAATTGTTTGATTTCTTTGATATTGTAGGTATTGTTCACTACGTCCAATCTAGTTAACACTTAGAAATCTATGCCTCCTTACCTTACCTTATCTTGATTACTAAAGGTTGAAAATTGATGGAACGAAACTCTGCAAGTTCACTTAAGGCGAAATTAACGGCAAACTCGTCACCTAATCTTGTGTGAAGGGTGAAAGGTACTATCACCTAATACAATACCATGTCCCTTCATATTATCTTGTCCCTTTCAGGATTATATGACCCTAGGAGGGGCCTAGCAGGGATGAAGTGATGGTATTGATTAAATAATCTTGTTTACTTAATCAGGCTTCATGGTTTGTATAGGATGAGATAGTGTAGATAGTGCTGGATGAATGAGTTTGGGAGAAGCGCCAATATGTGACGAGAAAATCTCATATAAAAGAACGAAGGTACTAATACCTTTGTGGCAGACAAGGCACATTCGATACACTCTTTTGTTTTGCTTGCAAGCGCTGTGACAGAAAAAATATTAGAATACCTACCTACTTCTTTGTCCCATGCCATGCATAAATGCATTGCATGCCTACATGCACATGTATGCTTATGGCATGGGCTTGCTGATAATCAGAAGCAAAATAATAGGGAGAGGTGGTATACAGTAAAGTTAAAAGAATATAACTGGGGTTATACGTCGCGTTGAATGGTTTTCTTAAATACCTATACTTATAATACCTATATTAATATAATTGTCTCTTGGTAATATAATGATTACCTCTCTCTCTTTATTTAAGAGCTGCGCTCTTGTCGGTGGAGTAATCGCCTTCACCATACCTACCCTATGATTACCTATCTATATAAAAATTGATTAAAGCATTTCGTAGAAAGACGGTTCGTATTAAACAATCTAATGTTGTACTTATACCCATTGTGTCACGATCGAATGGAATTATACTTCCAAACAATAAAAACTGAAACAAAAGCAGTGGTTGAAAACCGTAAAACATCGATTGAAGAGAATCGCTCGACAAAAGTTTTGTTGTCAACAACCATCCAATAGGAAACGTTTCGATCATGTCTTTGTTCTCGATTTTTTTTTCACGTACAGCTATTTATACTCTCAATAGCTATTGGGAGGTTCGTTAATGCTACATGCTGTTGATCTTGAAAGCCTCAATGCTTCAAAGCTTTTGTTTTGAACGTCGATAGTTCCTGAAACAGGTACAGGGTAATAAGGTGGATCGCTTTTGAGTGATTTGCTATGGTTTAGTTTATTGTGAATATTATTATCATCATCATCAGCCGTACGACGCCTACTGCTGGGCATAGGCCACCCCCAAGGATTATTTGTCCTAGGTAAATGTACTGGTCTACAACTTCGAGTGTAACGTTCCAAACCTGAACTGGAGTGGGTGCGACATGGTCGTTGGACATAATTTTTGTCTTTGCCATGTTCATGCTAAGACCCACTCGTTGGGATGCGTTACTGAGATGCTCGTACATGGTGTTCAGGTCTTCCAGGTTCTCGGCCATTAGGACTATAATTATCATCGGCAAATCGAAGGTGCGTCAGGTACTCGCCGTTGATGTTGATGCCAAATTCTTTCCAGTCCAGAAGCTTAAAGATATCATCCAATGCAGCAGTGAACAGTTTCGGAGAGATGACAACATATATATCATCATCATCATCATCATCAGCTTATTAACGTCCCCACTGCTGGGGCACGGGCCTTCCTTATGGATGGATAGGGAGATCGAGCCTTACACCATCACGCGGCTCCAGTGCGGATTGATGGTTATTAACGACTGCTAATGCAGCCGGGACCAACGGCAACATATATATTACGTATTATATATATGGGAAAATGAAAATGGAATAATTCTTAATATTATATTTTATAATATATATATATATATTATAAAATATAATATTAAGAATTCTTAATATTATATTTTATAATATATATATATATATATTATAAAATATAATATTAAGAATTATAATATAATATAAAATTTCATCCAAATTGGTGTAATAGTTTTGGTGTGAAACCGTAACAGATAGATAGACAGAGTCACTTTCGCATTTGTAATATTTTATTTATTATACATAATAACTAAACCAGTGATTATAGATGAGGAATTTTGTCTTTTACAACATAATGGACTATGATCATGTATGTAAGACATTGATTTACCACTAGTCACTACCGCAGATACAGCGCTTGATACAAAAATGCGGCGAACACTCTTGTGTATCTATACATCCATACATAGTGGTATATGCATTCAATAAAATCGTGTCAAATTAAGAAAGTACGTATCGTCTTATTACGTATATTAGCGCGTGGTGCTTCGTAACGCGGTCGGACTGCGACTCAGATTAACCGGGAGTTCTTGTTTTGGTGTATTTTAAACTAAAATTATACTTTTGGTGGGGTTTACTGCGAAAATTAAAACGTTATACTATGATAACATGCACAATGTCATAACTTATTAGAAATATGATGTTCCATCCTTTTTTTTTCGCTTTGAGCTTCAATTTTTGCAAGTTTTTACCACGCACATCCCCGTGTTGCCAGTTCGGCGCCTAATCGCGCACTGAGGTAAAGTACTGTCAACGTCGCTATATTAACAGTAACTTTGCGGCCCACTTTTTGAGCGCTGATTTCAATCTACGGCAGTAGTAAATCTATGATGTAGGAATAAAATGTAAAAAAAAATGTATGCCTAATTTTGGCGGAGTGTACAGATATTTGCTTAGATAGGTACTAATATTATTGTAATCTGACATTACAAAGTACGTGCAATATAAACGACTTTTTAAATTTGGAACAACTTTCTGCAGCTTAGCGTCAGAAAGTTCGTTGAAAAAGTTATTTTAAATAGGTACCATCAAAATGTAGGTAGGTACACAAAATTTGTAAACACATAACAGTTTACAAACAATTTGATAACACAACATAGCAGTTCAAAAGCTAATTACTAGGTATATTAATAGCGGATGGTAATCAAAGCTTTAATTGCTTCCGGATTTTGTTGTTCTTGAACGTTATTATTAGGTAAGTAAATAGCGTAATACTAGTGTGGGTAAGGTAGTGTGTTTACTAAGTATTCATTGGGTCTTTAAGTTCGATTAATTAGAAACTATAACATAATAACTAAGATATATACACACGTTGCCACAAAACTACTTGGAATTCACACATCTTTACAATAGAATAAGGAATAATCTTCACCTTATAGTCAAAACCATGTAAGCGCCTTTTTGAAAAATCACATTTGGATGTGTTTTTTTTAACAAAACTTTGCTATAGTCCTGCTTCCAATATTTACCCGGAATAAAATTGATTGAATAAAATCGAAGTATTTAAAAAAAAATGTGTTAATAGGTAAGTACAAACAAATTTGAATATTCAACAAAGTATAAAATACACAAAAAAGAATAAAAATGTCGCGACTCTTGAAAAATAAAGTTTCATAATATCGACTCCTTTGTATTTTGTGTGTGCGTAACGTTTTGTTGATTTTGAAAACTGGGAGTCAAACGTTCGTTGGCGATGAATAATTCAGGTTAGAACGGAAACTGCGTATTTACATAAGCAAATTGGGTGCGACGGCTGAGTGCGAGCGACACGGCCGGCGACAGTTACAAGAAACCGCTAGGCTGGTACTCACAAGGTGAAGAAGGTGCCATTATTAATGATCCTGAAAAGTTGCCTTTGCGCTAAGACACGGTTCTTCAAAAACCCAATAAACTTCTGATAACGTATAGATAACATAACATAACATAACAAATTACTTTATTGCACAAACAGGAAAAAACAAAATACAAAACAAAAGAGAAATAAAATGAGTACAATAGGTGGATATAGATAGTATTGCCATTATCGTTAGTTTTGTGGTATTTGCACAACATGACATGACTTTATACAGCATCAGTCGACCCATGATAAAATTTTACGTCGACGTCACACGACTATTGGTCAAAACCCAACGGCCTCCGTGGTCCAGTGGTATTCCATCTGTATATCCAGTGGTTACCTTAGTTTGGTAACTTTTATGATATGTCCCGAGTGATATGACATATCACGAGTACTAATATGTATACACTTTGAAACAATATCACATTAACTTTTTTGACAAATTAAACCGTCAGTCTCATTAAATGTCAAATATGTACATGATATTGCCCATGACTGTAGCAAGGGGGTTTTGAATGTGAATTTTGTTTTTTTTTTGAATTTTTAGTACTTTTACATACTTAAATAAGATACCCTTGACGAGCGACAGACATCATTGTCTAGGGTGAATAGCGTTAAAAGTTTTTAGATGCCCACATACTTAGCTGAAATGTTTTCTTGCTATTAGTATTATTTTCAGGAGGTTAATAAACTTCTAAGTCTAGACTTGCCATCTTATTCACTGAATGTGGTACACACACGCTAAATATACCTGAAAATGTGAAAGTTGTAGCAATAAAATTGTAACATACCTGTATTTATGGTCCACAGTTTTATTTATTGGCTTTTCGCTCGTTATGTGCACGGCCTAACTCACGGCCTTGGTAAAAATGTTTCACTATTTTGATCAACATTCTGACGATCGATCTCGAGATATTGCGTGAGGCTAACGCACCTTTGCCACTTATACACACCCTGTAGCTATGACTCGACGGTGGATTAGTTGTGAAAATAGCGGTAAGTTTAATAAGTATTTTGAACCTACTTATTTTCCCCTTTTACAGCTTATTATGTTTTTCCGGTTGAAAATACATTTGCGTCATTCTAATATTTTTTTGTATAACCAAGAAAAATAACGATAACTTATGTAATTCAATGTATTTGCTGAATTGTAATTGAAATTATGCTGAAGCATTAAAGTGTCACATTTAATTTATTTATTACAAATTACAATCCGTACAAAAACAGCGAAATGAAGAAAATATAACAATAACAAGCGAAAACATCTCATAACAAAACCACAAAGCGATGGGAAACCCATCAAACGATGCCAAATAATAACACTGTTCTTTTCATTTGCTAAGTAACCAATCGAAATTGAAATCCCACAAACCGAATTTACATTTCGTATTAAACTTGGCGCGAACTTTCCGCGAATTTAGGAAAATTGGCGCGGAAACAGATTCACAACATCATTCGTTTTGAATATTGAGCTCACGTAGAGAAAGCCCTTAGGGAAAATGGCAATACGGGTCTCGAGCTGGAAGGAAATAAAATCGTAGCCATCGCCTCCTATAATATCCCCAGACGGGCCCAATAAGAGCAGGTATCTACTAAATTGGGCCTCTAAAATACCCGTATAAAACGAGCCTGGTTACAAAATATTTTGTTGCAAATTGAATCGTGGTCGATTACGTTATAAGTGTTTTCGGAAATAATGTTGTTTTCCTCTCAAAAGACTAAAAACTACGTCTTACAAAATGCTAATCTAGAAACAGAAGACTGTCTACGATAATTAAACATTAATCTCATTTTTCTTTCTGACTGACGTAAAGTACTTTTAATTACTTATTGATAAGCGGCCAGTGTCGAAGTTGCTTTAGGGAATCATAATTATAGAAGGGGCTTTAGCCAAGTGTAATCGAATAAAATGAATGGGATTGACATAATATAGCATCACGCCTGTGACCGCGAAGGGATAGGCGGGCACTCTTCGCCAGCTATATGTGAATATTCTATTCTTAAGGTGACACTTCAATCCACTGCCGTGCTTCGTGAACGCCAGGACCGCCTATGCAGTATTGTGATACACATATCTTAATGAAATAATTATATGCAGGAAGATCGTCCAAAATTTGTGGTGAAATGTACTAATGTTAACAAACTCTACAATAAAACGTAAATTTTAGTAACATACCCAGTTTTAATCAGTTAATGGCCCCGATTCCTGCAGACATGTCTTAATTTTACTTTAAGTTATACCTGTCATTTTCTTATCCGCCGAAAAGGAAAGGGACGGATGATTGACAGCTCTTAATTTAATAATGATTAAATGAATGAATAACCCGGGCGAATTTTTAGACGGTTGTTTTAGATTTGTGCTTAAAATTGACGTGTGTTCCATAAATTTTATGCTTGTCGATTACCCGTCCCTTTCCTTTTCGGCGGATAAGAAAATGACAGATATAACCTAAAATAAAATTAGATGGTATTTACAGGAATTAGCACCAATATTACCATAAATGTCACTCTTACTACGAATACCGTACCGAAAGTAGTCGTTATTTGAGCCATGTCAAGGGCCTTTGGCGGCTCAATAATAACCCTGACAACAGGGTTGGTGAAGTTGGTAATCCGCACGATAAAAGAAGAAGACAACGAATACCAATTATTATTACTTACTACGAATAAGTAATATTAATAAAATCCAATACAGAAACTAGTTTTTATGTTTACGCTTCTCACAACGACAATTTTTTTTTTTTTTGTTTTGGTTTTCCCCGAAGGGTAAGGCAAAGGGAACTATGCCCATACAGCCATGTCTGACGTATTTTTTTTCTTGATGATTAATGAAATGATGAAAGGTGATGATGATGAAACCTAAGCCCCCACCCTCGGAGTAGAATCCTACTCCGAACCCCAAACGAATTAACTCAAAAGTCCGCATAAACTTTTGAGTTATGAAGCGGCTTCCCGGCACGAAGCGAAAATAGGCAGATACACTTTGTTCATTGAATACTCCAATATAATAACACTCGCGAATGTCTTCCGACTAACTTAATGCGATCATTAACCACAAAACACCACTTCGTATTAATTATTTAGATTACTCAACGAAGAAAGCAACTGTCCCGTTCCCGTCTCCCGCCGAAAAGCCTTCTCACAACGACAAAGTCTGTCTTCACTTGTTTTTTCTTCTTTATTTTTTTTTATTTGCCCATTCAGGCAGGCAAAGGGAATTTAGCACATACAGCCTAATTTTTTCTTCTAAGTCCCAGACGGAACACCCGTCAAAAACTTTTTTTTTGTAAAAAGTGACGTGACGTTCCTTTTTTGAAATTGCCAATATTAAGACAATGAATTTATGTACACAAAAACGGAGCGCTAAATGTCTCATACATCGACCATCCTGTCGTCAGAATCGCCGGTGTATATTTATATCTATTTAATGGCTACAACTAGAATTCTGATACTAATTGAGTACTCTGTCGTTCTTAGTAATCGTTTGCAACTTGACTAAGGATTCAGGGCCTGACGAGGCGTAACGCAAATGTATCGCACGTAGGTAAATAACTTTAATTACATTTAGTAGCGAGAATGACAGTTCAGTACTGCAGCGCATCCGTAACGCATAAATTAATTATCATCATCAATTTAAGAGCCACGCTCTTGTCGGTGCAGCACCCTCCATGCTACTTTTTAGGGAAAAAGGGCAATGGTTTTCCTCTTGCCTTCCGCCTCACAGTACTCTGTCTGACGCAAGTGGGATGGCGCCCAGAGTAGTCTATTACAAAGCCATACTAGGACTCCTGTCCTCCGCCTCAGAATAGTACTGACAGTTACTGCTGCTTTCTAAAAAAAATAAAAAAAATGAATGAATGAATGAATAGGTACCCAAAAAGTGCATTAGGTGTGAAGCAGTCGTCTACCGAAAAATTAAATCAAATGAGTTTTGGATTATGCGCGATTTTATTACGCCTGCACCTGATTAAAAACTTTGCCTAGATACAGTTTAATTCCAAGTATTCAGTAAATGGAGAATTCCACGGAATATATAAATAATTTATATTATATTATTATGTGAATATGTTTTTAACAATAAATAGTAATTCATTGTATTTATTGTATATAAAATAAGTATATTTTCACTTGAATCGTGTTTGTATTTGGAATGTTTACTGCAGTTCAAAGTATATGTTAGGGGTTCTCGGTATAGATAAATAAAAACAAACTCAAAATTATACGAAATGCAATTATAGACAAATAGATGCTTTTGCGATGAGATTTGTAATTAGTACTGAGTACCTTTGAAGTGATGTCGAATTGCACTGATGACGAGTATATCCATGAAATATGACAAGAAAATTTAACGTAACATTCAGTTCACAACTATATCCCAATTGGGGGTAGACAGAGGTACATCCATCGCAAGAAAATTTTAACTAGTCACTTAAGGTAAAAATACCCAAAGTACTTCGCTTCTAAATTACTTAGTTACCCTACCATTTCTTAATTACCTTAACTGAACGTTTTCAAAAATGAACTCCGTTAAGGCTTATTCATCGCGCCCAATTTGCTTATGTAAATAGGATGTCGAAATAATGAATAATACATAGAAAGGCAACACCTCCGTGGAAAATCAACACACTTTGTGAATAGTGAATGAAACAGGTCGGCTTCATTTTTCACCCCAGTTTTCCGTATGTTGGGAGTTTGAAACATTTGTCAAACGAAATACTTTAGGAGTTTCGCAATGGCTCCTTCAGTTTCCATGACTCAAATAGATGTGCGGGTATCTATTTTTTAACAGTTCTCCTAAGTGGTGTTCGAATGAGTTCTCGGTGGAGGATTCATAGCTGTATTGTGTGTTGTATTATACCTATACAATATTTTGAAAGTCGAACAAGAGGTTGGAGGCTCCGATAAAGTTCATTAAACATATTATGGCGCACAAACTTATAGGCAATGAGCTGTGTAGTCTACCTTTCTGTCTTTTCGTATAAGTTCTTCTGTTTCACACATCTATTCTCGGTTCTATCTAAGACGTGCTTTTCGTCCATCTGCACTGAAAAAATGTTTAGTATACAAAACAGGGAGACAACATAACTTTGTACTTGTAACTAAGCTACATAACTGTTATTATCAAAAAATATAAGTTGATACTAAACACTTATGTTACTTAGTAATACAAAGTTTGTAGTCACTCTGTTTCGTAAACACTAACCAAAGTATTACTGAATACTTTTTCAATGTGACTCGTGTATCTTATCTAATGCCCTTTAATAATATACCTACTACTATTCTTTTTTCTCCCTAACCTATCGTGTCCCACTTCTGAGAAAAGGTCTCTAAAGGTCTCCCCTCTCCTCTTCCACAGTTCCTTACTCAGGCAGTTGTCTCAGAAATACTTAATATTTATCTAACCACAACAAAACCGAAAGTATATACCTGTGCTTAAGGAACATAAGGAGATAGACCAACGGGAACTGACATGGCACTAGGAGTGGCGTAATTAGATACAAACTTGAACTTTCACTGAAATTCTTTTTACCTACTCTCGTTCGTAAATTTAATTCTGATTTCACAGACGACTGGACTGTAGTTGCTCTTGAATAGAAAATATACTTGTCGGACTCGAGGTGTGTTTAAATTGGACCAGGTGGTGTGGAAACCAGGTCAGCGTTCGGATGGCTCGGGGCGCGAAGAGTTTTGATAACGATGACTTCTAGAGAGGCTTGCCTGGTTAGATTGTAGTGTCAATTGAAAATAGATGCCTTGAGGACCGAATAAATTATATATATACATACATACATACATACATAAACTCACGCCCGTAATCCCAAATGGGGTGGGCAGAGCCACAAGTAATCAAAGACAACTTGCTTTTATATATATATAAAGAAGAAGAAGTCCTAGCAGAGAGAAGTTTGGGGCTAAATTTGATTAGAGATGAATATATTCTACACTCTATCACCATGCTTCGAGAAAATATACCACCCTAGATCAAATGGATACTTAACATAACATAACATAAACAGCCTATATACGTCACACTGCTGGGCACAGGCCTCCCCTCAATCAACCGGAGGGGGTATGGAGCATAGTCCGCCATGCTGCTCCAATGCGGGTTGGTGGTGATTTTTATTTTACGGCTAATAGCCGGGAACAACGGCTTAACGTGCCCTCCGAAGCACGGAATCATCTTACTTTTTCGGACGATCAAGTGATTCAAGCCTGAAAAGTCCTTACTAAACAAAGGACAGTCTCACAAAGTGCTTTCGACAATATCCCCATCGGGAATCGAACCCGGCCCTCCAGATCGTGAACCTGTCGCTCAAACCACTAGACCACGGAGGCTGTTACTTATGGACACTTCCGGATACTTATGTGACCAAAATAGTACGTTAGTGCTAGCATCACACAAAGTCATGCCCGTCTCTAAAGCTGACAGCAGTTCTTTTGCATCGTACGCGCTTTCAAAATTTTCAGTTTTTTACACACAACCTAAGATCACGCCTATTTCCCGTAGGGGTAGGCAGAGATCACGGAATTTCACTTACTACGGTCCTGACATTCCACTTTCGCAGTTCCATACAGAATTAAATTCATTATCACAAAACAGAATAAATCAATTTTTATTTTGTAAATTAGATTAAATCGGATGCCATTCAGTGACGTCATTTTGATGACCTCATCACAATTTTTCAAATTAACAAAACTATAATTCACCAATAAAAAATTACACTCCTGATATTCGTTTTAAATGTATACTGATCAATTGCATGGTTATCAAAATAAAAATACAAATAGGAGATGCGACTCACTCTTGGACGATTTGTTTATTCTGTGAATTTACATCAAAATAAAACTTCCCATTTAATATTGCACATAATAATAAACTTTACCCAGATGGACTTACAACTAAGACATTATAATATTATTTTTATAGCAAAGAACAGAAAAAATATCTTAAGACCTTACATTAAGTTTGGTAATCCGTTTATCAGTGTTAGTACAGGTCGCATAAGGGTCGGTTTAGTCGGTGACACATGCCCTTTTAACTAGATTTAAAGGGTTCGCGTTATAAAGAACCCTTACGGCCTTTGAGGACACAGAGCATAATTCATAAAATAATTTTGGGGTAGATATTATTACTTTTCTGACGTAACACATACCTATAACATAATGCATACCTTCACAAATTCATAATCAGGGCATAAGTGACTAATACGTAGATCTAAATTGCAACCACTTTTGATATTATTTTTTTGACGTGACTTATTGTAGGTTTGTCTCAGATGGCATTGACTACTGACGGAACAAATGGGTAACGCTCAGGGCTATCACCTGGTACAAAATTTAAGAGAACAGACCTGAAGGTGCACAATTAGGCGCGAATTTCGGCTCAGGGCGTCGTTTGAGAGGATAATATTTGAAAGAATCAATCGAATGTTGTGGGCCAAAAGAGGGACAGCGTAGACCTACGTGGTCGGTATCGATGTCTTGAAGTGTTTGTTGTCGCGTGCTGATTGGTTGCCTCTATAGCTAGAGTAATCGGTCACAAAGATCGTAGAATACCGTCTTTCGAGCGCCGATATCACAAAATAAGCAGGCAGATGCTTTGTGCCTTTATTATTCGCTCTCAGCCCAGCATAGCAGCCATATAGTCGATTATATTTCTAAGGACATTAAGTTACCTATTTAACTTTTACTGTATCTTTATAATCTTTTGTAATGAATAAATAAATAAATAATAATAATAATAAATATGATATTAAAATGATACGAAATGATAATAAAAAAGCTATTAACTTCAAATTTTGGCAGCCAAATTGATACAAATCGATAAACTGAATACTATTGAAATGCATTATTCATGTCGACGACCTATATAAGCAGACAGTTTACAAAGTTTCAAGCATCAAACTTCCAACTCACATAGTTTGCTATTCAGATTAAGTGAAAGTGAACTTCAGAAGGGCTAAAACGGATAATTTGTTTATATCATAAAGTTTATACATGTTTATGGATATAATGAATTTACAATTCACTGTGGTTTTGAAAAAGTCCGGGGGTATCTAATTAGCTCTTCTACCACTGAAGGAAAGAGTTGAAATAAGTACTTAAGAATGTCAAAATGTTAAATAAAGAACGTTTATAGAGTTTAGAATCTTAATAAAATGTCTGATTAAAAAATGACCGGACTGAGAAAAGGGTGGGTTCGTTGCTCTGGTAGGCCAAATACTTAGGTTATTTGAATTTTCGTCTTCATAAATTCAAGCCTAGATTTGATTTTATTCTCGGTAAGCTGACAAATCTTATGATAGACACATACAGAGATTGTACCTATATCGGTCCTATCTCACTAGGACAACATGGTGGCACGACCACAAACGCGCCACCAACAAAAAGTATGCATTTGCCCGGTCATAAAAATATCAACCGCCTTCAAAATCTATCTAATAAAAAGTTGTCATAAATATTTATTTGAATATAATGTTAGCATCTAAAATCTGATCGGCGGAAGTAAAAAGACGCCTGTGAAATTTGGCCCAGAGGCCTGTTTTATAAAACTCACAATTGTAAATTACAATGACAATTTAGTGTTCATTACGTAGCTAATATGAAACTGCAAAATATTCGTGATCACACACTCCGCAATGTACATCAAATTGTCATTGTAATTTACAATTGTAAGTTTTATTAAACAGGCCCCAGGTGTTTAAAGATTGATCAATTCTAACAATTGATAACCTCCTTTTTATGAACTTGGTTACAAAACAGTCGTAACCGAAGGAATCACCTTGAAAACGCATGAAAATAATAAACGATTGTCATTCCGCCGATTAAATGAACTGTGACTTATCCACAATTTTGTTTCTGTGAGGTATCGCTACGTTACATTAGAGTACAAGTATATCATATACATGTATATTCTTAATAGTCTGTGTATATCATTGTCTCTCTTTCAATGTCAACGTTATAATCGTTATTATGATAGTAGGTAAATATTATAAATGTTAATAATTATACACTCGGGAATTTTGACGTGCAATTGTAGTAAATGGATGCGACAACTGCGAACGATATGTTTTTGAATGAATGAATAAATGTTTATTTCGGATTTGGATCTATAGGTGTTAGTAGGTACAAAAGAATTAATGCTAATAAGTACTTAATACATAAGAAACAAAAATAACAATAAAAATGAAACGGACCAGGCTTAACTGGTATAATATAGAGGTCTGTCCAGTGTTCCCAGATTGGGCAACCAGGTCTGTCACACAACGCCTCCAGGACCACATTGGGGCTCTCGCGCAAACGCCGCATTATTGAGGCAACTCTCTTCCGCACAATTGCATGAAAGCCATCTGTGTGTGCCTCAGCAAATATGCCTGATGCGCTACAAAATTTTCGAAGACCCAGTAGAAACCTGAACGCATTGTTATTTGAATACCTAGGGCACTATAGGCCTTCTGCGTGTACTGAACCCACAAGCTGCACGTATAGAATGACAGCAAGCCTAAAACAAAGTATTTTTTTACATTCTTGGAGCAGTTTTGACCGTTACTATTATTTTATTTTTATTGCTTTCATGCTAGTCCCGGAGTAAATAAAACGCGGCTCAGCTATTAATTTTCCCGGGCATGTCATAAAAAAACACAGAGAGAATGTGTGACTTCTAATGTGTTGAACTGTACAGGTGTTAGTGACATTGTAACGAAAACTTTGAGGCATGATTCAGACCATGATTTTGAGTTGATATCAAGTATAGAATTTAAAAAAAAGCATGAATTTCGCGACGAAAGATTCCACTTAATATCAAGTCAGAATCATAGTCTGAATCATCCCCCTAAGTATTCGTTACGATGTGACTAACACCCTGTATTACAGTTAGTTATATTGTTAGATTTCGTAATGAGTATCTTTAGGCTGTCTTCTAAATGTTTAAGCATCTGCCTTGACGTTGGAGAGTTTGTGATCTTCATAGGTTTGTAGTATTTTTTTCTTATAAAAACAATGTTACAAACATTGGAATACAGACATCTGTAAACCTTGAGTATAATTGTATGTTGAATCGAATGCGTATTATTAATGCTAGCATAGTATAACATTTATAAAGATAGGTATATATTGTTACCTGATATAATTAAATAAATCGGAAAGCGTATTATAAAATAACGACCACATTTACGTTTCTATGTGAATTATGTATTAAGTTAGTCAGATAACAGTTCTGACATTAAACAAAACATTTCTTTGGTAGTTATAAGTGAAATATGTTAGGAAACACATCAACATAATGTGAGCACACGTGGGTCTTGAACTCATTACTCATTCTGCCGCAGCTCGCAAACTTTCATCCTGAACATTTGGTATGCAAAACTTACGCCAACTTATCTCGGGACCTCTGCTATAATATTGCTTGTAGCGTATTTATACCCCATTAGCCCCTGTCACTGTATTTTAAGTCGAACTTCGCCCCAAGTTTTACCTACTAAATAAACTAGGAAGCCTAGATTTAAACCTCCAGATTTGTTGCCTGATGAAGGAAGTTCAGGATGGGTTTTGTAACTTCTTGAGTACTCCAATGTTCGACTATCTGATTTTTGTCTAAGAGTCTAGACCCTAAATTTAGAAGAATAATATAAACATACACAAACATACGCTCGCAATCCCTAATTGAGATTATTAAGACCTCAGTGAGAATAGGCAGATCTATACGTTATCAGAAGAAAACATGTAGACACTTGATACAAAGTCCTAACACCTACGGATAATATTGAATACATTGATGGTCTAGAAAGGCCACTTTGAAGCAATTAATTAAAAAAGTAATATTGTAATTTGACACTTTGATTACTTGCTTTAAAAATAAATGTTTTTATTAAAGATTTGACACTTGCGCGTCTACTTTTATAAACGAAAAATTCAACTTACAATAACTGGTAGGTCTACCCATTATGGCGACAAGTGATCAGCAATTAATGGTCCATCCAGTCAGACAGGACCTTACTATTGGTTTTTGCGACATGTCTGGGAAGAGACTAGTTAGTAGGTAGGAAAATCGTTTTTTATAGTCTCAGCTTACCCTGGTAAGGAATAGGCATGAGTTTATGTATGCATGCATGTGCCCCGATGCAGCATAGAAGCAAATATTTTATATACTAGGTATATGCTTAATTTTATACTCGTATCTTTGTACATTAAACGCACGATAAATTGTATCAAAAGTCGTTTGATAATACTACGTCTTCATTCATATTCAAAGAGACAATTCACATAATTTGTTAAATAGGTTAGCTTTGTTAACAAGGTTCCCTAGAAATCGACCTTATGTTGTATTCTGTGATTTTGTGGAGCTGCAATGCGGAATTTGTTCATTGGGTGTTCAATTATTTTAAAATATAATTGTCATAAAAATGCGAGTTAGAACTGTAACTTTAGAACCAAGTGTGGCTTCTAGTGACGTGTTTCACTAAAGTACAGTCAGATAATGGTAATGATCATAACTTTTTGCGTATGTTCGTGTTGCTATAGTTAGTGTTAGTGCACTTGGTGTTAGTGTAGTTAATGTTGGTGTAGTTTGTGTTTATGTAGATCTACATCCACATTGTACCATATTTCTGACAAACAAATTTTAATTTACTTATAATACTAAATATTATCTGGCCTATAATTTCAATTGGCAGCAATACAAACTACATATTATTTCGCATAAAAATAAAGGAACACCGGCTATAGTAAATGTTTCTTTCTTTCTTTCTATACACGGGCGTGCCAAAATTCACGTATCGGCGATTCACAACCAACTGACATACTTTACTAAAGAGATGTCGCTTCAAATCCTATTTCCCTTCCCTTTCCAATTCCAATGGTTTAGAATTCAGTAAGAAATGTAGATACGGCAATTTCAATATTTGCCTGACTGAAACACTTCTTTACTGCGTACTTCTTAAAGTTTACTTAATAACAACTTCCTTAAAGCAAACGAATATTATATTTTTAGAAGATACCTATTCTTAATTATAACTTCGCCATCAGTTTGTCCTTATCACAAGATTTAATTAAACTACATACAGACTAATCAAACATGATAGGCAAATTTTATTAATAACTAAGATCAAACGAATGAAACAAAAAATAATTAACTCCAGTAATTGAATGTGAAAATTCTTTCATATCGTTTTTAGGTATTTTTAATTAAAAATGTTGATGATGATGTCCAAAAAGTAGGTATGGTATTGACTTTTCCCTGTACATAATATGAACAAAATAATAATAAATATAAAAGGGCAATTTGATAATACATATTCAAGAGATAATCAAATTGAACGAACATTATACGCAGTGCCCATCACCTTTTAGGTAAAGTAAGAAAAACATATACAATATTAGCGTTTTGTTGTTAAGTATTTTCATTTAACTTACAATTCTTCTTCCTATCGTGTGGGTTATGAGGTGGATTACCAACCTCATCAACCCTGGTGTCAGGGTTATTATTGAGCCGCCAAAGGCTCATGTAACCCTGACATGGCTCATGTAACGACTACATACTTACATAGTAAGTACATACATACACAGTAAGTAGTAGTAGTACATACATAGTAAGTAGTAACCAGGACAGGGAGCTTAACGTGTCATCTGAAGCACGGATCATCTTACTGTCGGACAATCCTTCATCATCATCATCATCATCAGCCGTACGACGCCCACTGCTGGGCATAGGCCTCCCCCAAGGATCTCCACGACGATTGGTCCTGCGCTGCCCGCATCCAGCGGCTTCCCGCGACCTTCACCAGATCGTCGGTCCACCTTGTAGCGGGCCTACCCACTGAGCGTCGTCCGACACGTGGTCGCCATTCTAGAACCTTTCCGCCCCAGCGGCCATCGACAATCCTTACCAAACTATTATATTAATAATGTCCCTACCAAACTAGGAATCACAAAGCGATTTTTGTGATATGTTCCCACCGGGATTCGAGAGGCCGTTACAACTTACAATCAACTAAATGTTAATTAATTGAAATAGGTAATCAGACTCATTATATGGAATAATTGTAGTCACTGTGGTCATATGGTTCACCGACTTCCTTCTCAAACGGGGAGCGCCGGTATGAACCCCTTTTTCAGAAAATCCTCGTCACATTAAAGTCGTAAGACCGAATGTTGTTTTAAAATCCAAACCCTATTGTTTAACTATTGTGTCTGGAAATCTCGGCGTTACGAGATTGAGCCACAACATATTTATCATTTCTAAGTTTGAAGTCACCCTCTACACGAGCAGAAGTCAGCAGCCGTTATTCGTAACATGGGGTATCCACCAGCCGAGTTTTTTGTAGTCCCAAAATTCCAGTGAACCGGTGACTATGAGTTATGAGGGTCACCAACTTTTATTATTACGGCTTGATGCGCAGAACGCATGTGTTGGACCTCAAAAGATACAAGTTTTATGATACGAATGTTTCATTCTAACTTTCAGTTAACTACGTCGTCGTTCATTTTGAATATAAAACGTCTTATGAATATCCAAATGTGAGCCTTGAGGAACACGCATTTTCACGAGGTTGTTTAAAAGCATTGTGAAAATATATTCGCAAAGGACTAAATTAGAGTA